>NC_041358.1:27414128-27469128 GCF_900634415.1 Cottoperca gobio
ACACACACTGTAGACACACAAACGTACTGTACACACACACACACACACACGTACTGTACACACACACACACACACACACACACACATACTGTAGACACACAAACGTACTGTACACACACACACACTGTAGACACACAAACGTACTGTACACACACACACATACTGTACACACACACACACACACGTACTGTACACACACACACACACACACACGTACTGTACACACACACACACATACTGTATACACACACACTGTAGACACACAAACGTACTGTACACACACAAACGTACTGTACACACACACACACACATATACTGTACACACACACGTACTGTACACACACAAACGTACTGTACACACACACATAGACACACACACACACACACTGTACACACACAAACGTACTGTACACACACACACACACACACAGACACACACACGTACTGTACACACACACACACACGTACTGTACACACACACACGTACTGTACACACAGACACACACACACACGTACTGTACACACACACACATACACACACACAGACACACACACGTACTGTACACACAGACACACACACACACACACACACGCAGACTGATATCTGGGTTCATCTTCCTGAAGGTATCTTGTCGGGCGGAGCGGCCGGAGGAAAAGCAGCTGAAGAACTGAGGGACGATGGACGATGGACGATGGACGATGGACGATGGACGTCCACAGACGTGTTCTCAGCAGCAGGTTCAGGTGTTATTATTACATCACGTTGATCGAGAGCTCTGTGGTATGAGCCGATTCAAGGTCAACAACATCAATGAAAGAAAGTTCATCAGATACTTTAGGATTTATGTTTCTGTAATCTGTGAAACACTTCTGCTGCCGGGTCGTCTGAGGGGCAGACGCTCCGACAAACCTTCACTTTGAAATAAAGAAGTTAAAGCACAAACTATGAAGAGAAGTCTGGATTATTTAAACGCTCGCTCGGTAGCTGTGAGCGTCCGCTCCTCTCCGGCTCTCCTCCCTGCGTCTGCAGCGCTCACGGAAACATGGCGTCACCTGCCGGACGCTGAGCAGCATCAACGCATCCTGATGGATGGAAAGTAACTTTTCTTGTGACTTGAGTATTAATAGAAAATGTAATAAAGAAATAACTCACGATGTAATATTGTACATTATGATAGAAGTTCATTGATCGCTGCAGTATATAAAGTAGTTCATATAACGTCTTTGTACTGAAGCAGAACATCTCTGATGCGAGGTCTTCACATGACCAGGATGTGACATCATCACCAGGATGTGACATCATCACGGAAAGTGTCCCTGCACGCTGACAGCACCTGTGATGACACGTCTGCTGAACTCAAAACAAGGACAAACTGCGGAACATGTGTTTTCAACGAGATGTTTATTGGCGAGTTATGATCCGTAGAACACGTAACAGAGGGTCAGTGATAGCGTCACATATCAGTGCGTTTCATGTATACTTGCTGATCGTTTGCTACAGAAATGCTTCGATGAGTCACACGAGACGTTTACACAAAGATACAAAATTAAGACCGTCGAGAGATTTCTTTGTACAAAATGTGCAAATCAAAGGCTTCTACAAAATCATTACAAAGCAAATATATACAAACTATACACGCAAACAACTTCCACTACAGAGCCTGACATATGAGAACACACACTTTGCTTGTTACTTAAATGCAGAATGACACGAAGGTTACAGATTCAGGTTTTGGCAACGTTTAAGTGTAATCATACTTTTACACTTTGTAAGAACGCCGTCTGAACTGAGAGTTCATCACTAAATATTACATTCACAAAGAAGAAGACAGAAAACGTTACAAACAGGCAGAACTACACAAAACCCTGAGACACAAAGTACACAACAAATAGTTTCAAATAACAAGCAGAAAAGAATCTTGTCCCGCCGTCACGGCCACGTTCTCTCGTGCGAGCGTGTATTTTAAGATATACGAATTTAGCTCACCAAAATTGAGGGAAGCCCAAGTCCAGAGTCTAAGAATACAAAATCATACACTTCCCCAAACGCCTGGCGCAGCAACGGTCTAAGTCAGCCAATCGGCAGTCCGAATAGATGACACCTGAGTGAACGCTCGGTGTCCCGAGGAGAGAAACCACGACAGAAGGTCCAGCTGTAAGTGCGTGGTGATCTCCAGGCGGGAGGATGCGTGATGATGTGGGAGTGAGTCCGGCGAGCAGTGCGGGGCCGATCCATCGCAGGGGGTGGAGGAAGGAGAAGCCAAGAGCCACGTGTCATCGGCACGGTGCGGCTCCGTGCGGTTTTCCATTCGCAGACGTTGCAGACAGAAGGTTGGGTAAAAACAATGCAGACCACCGATTGGTCAGAGAGCGCAACACGGGACGTCCTGCACAAACAGTAGCAACTTTTTATTACCTCGCCCCAGTTTTTAAAAGAAATGTCACTTTGCAAAACTACGGCGTGCACACTTGCAGATGATGGGTGGGTTTCACGTGGCGGCGCTACAGCGATCAGCTGACCCCCTGCCTACACTGAGGGGGGAACTATCGGCAGAGGAAAACGAGTTACAGAAAAGTGCCCGTAACCAGAAGTGAGTGCAGGCGAGCAGCGCCGCACCGTGCAGGTGAAACACGTCGGCGCTCAGTCTGCTTCCTGTGCTTCTCATGTTATATAGAGACTCCGCGCTCTGCAGCTGCAGATCATGTAAGTCAGGCTGGAGGGAGCCACAGCGGGAACTCTTCCTCCGCCGCCAGTGAAGGGGAGATGCACGCTGCATACCGGACGCCACGGCCGATCTGTGGGATGAGACAAGAGAGAGATTAATGTTGAGGTCCTGTATAAGCGGCGAGCACATGACCGGAGGCCTGGACATTCTCAGGGAGCGGAGAGGAATGCGGAGACTCGATCCTCCGGGCTGCACGTCAGCTTATCACCGCCAACCCACAGAGCGTTAACAAAGCCTCGGGATGCCCCGTTATTAACCAAAGTCCTCTCGGCATGTGGGATTAAGCTGCTCGAGACATTTATGTCGCTAGGTAATAAATATCCGAGGGTGGCGGTGGCGAGGAAAAATAAAGCTTCACTGGATTTAACACATATTCTAAAACCATCTGCTCATCGGCCTCATCATTCGTACTGTAAGAGGCTTCATGTGCTTCAAAACTTTAACCTCTACATTTGCATATTTTTCATGATAGCTC
This sequence comes from Cottoperca gobio, assembly GCF_900634415.1. Taxonomy (NCBI): domain Eukaryota; kingdom Metazoa; phylum Chordata; class Actinopteri; order Perciformes; family Bovichtidae; genus Cottoperca; species Cottoperca gobio. Next base: position 27,417,330 of record NC_041358.1, read on the forward strand.
CGATCTGACAAAGCACGTGTGTGTGTGTGTGTGTGTGTGTGTGTGTGTGTGTGTGTGTGTGTGTGGACAGCTGACAGGCTCTGCTAGGGACCTGTTTGGATACCTAATGAGTCTCATTTCCATGGCTGACAAAGCCCCGACTGATCGTCACACATCTGTTACTGTAGAGAACACGCTGCCTGCAGAGCTTCAGAGTACAAATACTTTTAAACTCTCTGGAAGAATTACTCTGATGCTTAAATAGACGTTCTGTTGAAAGGCCTCAAGGGAAAACTATAGAAGTTTCATATCAATACAAAGGAAAAGTTCAGCACTTTTAAAGAAGTGATCACCATTATTTTACTTTCTTTCCAAGAGTTACGTAACAGGATTGATTCACGTGTCATAGCCGGTTAGCTTAGCACAAAAACAGCTAGCCTGGTTATGTCCGTTTACTTTGGTGCTCAGGGTTTCTGTGAAATGATCTGAGTGATATAATTGTAACGCTCAGTGTGTGTGTGTGTGTGTGTGTGTGTGTGTGTGTGTGTGTGTTTGTGTGTGTGTGTTCACACCCAGCGAGCAGAAGAGAGTCGGCCTTTAATTTGAGTTTTACAGTCGGTGTAAAAACGACACACTGTGGTTTTTCGGGGGGGTTATTATGTAGCAGTCGACTTCTTGGCCCGACACAGTGACTGTTGTCTTATCATCACTGTGAGGTTGCTAGGCAACCAGTGAAGTATGTTTTACTTTAACAGAAGAAGAAGAAAGTACATGTGAACACAGTACATGTGAACACAGTCCATGTGAACACAGTACATGTGAACACAGTACATGTGAACACAGTCCATGTGAACACAGTACACGTGAACACAGTACATGTGAACACAGTCCATGTGAACACAGTACATGTGAACACAGTCCATGTGAACACAGTACATGTGAACACAGTACATGTGAACACAGTACACGTGAACACAGTACATGTGAACACAGTACACGTGAACACAGTCCATGTGAACACAGTACATGTGAACACAGTACATTGAACACAGTACATGTGAGCACAGTACATGTGACCACAGTCCATGTGAACACAGTACATGTGAACACAGTAACTAGTGACACCCACAGTACATGTGACCACAGTACATGTGAACACAGTACACTGTGAACACCAGTCCATGTGAACACAGGACATGTGAACACAGTACATGTGAACACAGTACATGTGAAACCCAGTACAATGGTGAACACAGTCCACGTGAACACAGATCCATGTGAAACACAGTAACAGGTGAACACAGTACATGTGAGCACAGTCACATGTGAACACAGTCCATGTGAACACAGTACATGTGAACACAGTCCTGTAACCAACAATCTCTCTCTCCCTCTCTGTCTCCCCCTCTCTCTCTCCTCCCACTCTCCTCTCTCTCCCCCTCTCTCTCCCTATCTCGTCTGTCCCTCCCTCTGTCTCCCCCCTCCCTCCCACCCCCCTACTCTCCTCTCCCCTCCCCTCTCCCTCTCTCTCCTCCCTCTCCCTCCTCCCCCCTCCCCTCCCTCTCCACTCTCCCTCTCTCTGTCTCCCTCTCTCTCCCACTTCGCGCCCTCTCTCTCTGTCTCTCTCTCCCCTCTCTGTCTCTCCCCCTCTTCTCCCCCCCCTCTCTCTCTCCCTCCACTCTCCCTCTCTCTCTGTCCCTCTGTCTCCCCCTCCTACTCTCTCTCCATACCACTCCCTCTCTCTCTGTCCCTCTGTCTCCCCCCTCCTCTTTCCTCTCACTCCAACTCTAATCACCTCCCTCTTCTCCCCCCCCCCCCCCCCTCTCTCTCTCCCTCTCTATGTGCAGTGGTGACAGCCTACACTTCTTCAGTTCTGCTGCTGGTCTAATCTCTCTCAAGTGCAGATGATGAAGAGCTTGCCTCTGAATTTTTAAATACTCTACGGAGCTCCAACTCCAATTTCACTGTTTCATAAGAGTTGCATCTTTATATTTAGTCCTCCATCTACTGCAAAGAGAAGCTTTCTCCTGCTGCACCAGCAGGATCTCAACCAGCCGACCACACCAACAAGCTGCACATTGTATTGAAGTAAATATCATACAATTTAAAAACACTCTTTGAGTTCTTGTGCATTAACCCTTTAAGAGGAGACACTGGAGGGGAATCTGGTAAATAATGAACCAACAGATAACGCCGCGAGTCTGAAAGAAGACTAAAGATTGACCAGTGCCGGAAGTGTCTCACCTTAAAAAATAACGATCACTAACAGCACGAGAGGGAACAAAAGCTTAGATTGTATCCAGAGAGAAGCACTCTGACCCACTAAAGGTTATGTGTCTGTCATCATCAGAACATTTATGAAAAACGACCATCCCCGTCTCACATCGTCAAACTTCAGCTCCCTCGGCCACAACAAGGCTCCCGCTGTCCCCAGAACGAGCTCCAGACGGCCTCGCAGTCCTGCTATTATTACCTGTCACGTCAAGGTCAATTATATTCAACACGGACAAACTCTTCCCGACTCGCACTCAAACTTTGTATTTCCAAACTCTCACTGTACCAAAACAACCACATCGACCTTCACAACTCGTCTTCCTCGTGCCAACGGGGGGGCTAGGTTAATACCTGCAAACCGATCCTGAACGCAGCCGTGACATACCAAAGATCCACTAACCTGACGCTCATCTTCATTTTCTTTTATCTTAAAACACCTTGAACTCAATCTGCATCTTCTGGAGTCCCAATTACCCACGATGCACCACACCAAAGCTGAGTCCTCTTTCTTTATCTGTCCCTCGTGTCCAACAAGCCTTGTGCCATGTTTACTAATGACCACAAATAATTGCACTGTATTGACTAACGTATGAATCACAGTCACTTCATTTACATGAGTTTGTTTTCAGGGGCAGATAAAGGACTCAGAGACTCGAGCGTCTTGGTGCAGCTGCACAGTATTTGGAGTCTTGAAACTCCACTTTAAGACTCAGAACAAAGAGCGTCTCTGTGACTGAAAACTCGCCACTCCAGCTCTACTTCAGAGGTGCAAATATTACGTAATTCTGATTAATTACCAGGCAGACACACTCTGTCCCGTCCCAGCTGGCTCACTGAAGAGGCCCCTGTAACTGTATGACAGCTCGCCGCTTTTTAAATAGTGTAATCAAATTAGTCTGGGGGATTATGCAGCCATTTTAACCATCTTTTCCCTTTTCGCTCCTCGCAGCATGGAGAGAAGACCAATAAAACATCCATTACGTTTATGCAAATTTAAGCAGCCGTGCCGAGGGCTGTAATGTGGCAGATTGATTACTCAAGAGACTGAAGACGAAGTGTGTGTGCACGTGCTAACTGACCGTGTGTGTGTGTGTGTGTGTGTGTCTGAGAGAAGAGGAGTGGGGGGGGGATCGTTGTTGTACACAGATGCCACAATAAAAGCCTCATTCAGCTTGTGTTCCTGGTGGCCCTCACAGCGAGGCATTAATAAAACATTAGTATTGAGTGACTGGGCCTCTGCCCTCCTCCCTCCTCCTCCTCCCTGATCCCAACGTGACCTTTTCCATTTTACAGCAGCTGTCCGGGGAAACAGAGCGCCCACCGAAGACTCTTCCTGTTGTCCCTGACCTCTCCAGGTGTACCCCATCACCTCATAAGGCTTCGGTTGAAGCCGTTAAACAGAGAATGCTGCTCATGTCTATGACTTTTAGGGAGAGAGTTGATGAGGAGGGAGGGATGGAGAAGGAAAAGGGAGGAAGAGGGGGGGGGCTGAGAAAACAAAAGGCTCGAGCGTAGATAACAGTTGTCTCCGGGGCCGTTAGAGTTCAGTGGCTTAAAGGAGAGAGAGATCCTGAACTTTGTGCAGCGATCTCCAGTTACATCCTGTCTGACTGTCGTCTGGTACCAACAAGTGACCAAGTTACACCATGATGGTGCTCTGCTCACATCGTACACACTGAAGACATGTGTTCAGTTACAGACTAGCTTATAACTGAACACGAGTTTATAACTGAACACTAGTTTATAACTGAACACGAGTTTATAACTGAACACTAGCTTATAACTGAACACGAGTTTATAACTGAACACTAGCTTATAACTGAACACGAGTTTATAACTGAACACTAGCTTATAACTGAACACTAGTTTATAACTGAACACTAACTTATAACTGAACACTAACTTATAACTGAACACTAACTTATAACTGAACACGAGTTTATAACTGAACACTAGCTTATAACTGAACACGAGTTTATAACTGAACACTAGCTTATAACTGAACACTAGCTTATAACTGAACACGAGTTTATAACTGAACACTAGCTTATAACTGAACACGAGTTTATAACTGAACACGAGTTTATAACTGAACACTAACTTATAACTGAACACGAGTTTATAACTGAACACTAGTTTATAACTGAACACGAGTTTATAACTGAACACGAGTTTATAACTGAACACTAGCTTATAACTGAACACGAGTTTATAACTGAACACTAACTTATAACTGAACACTAACTTATAACTGAACACTAGCTTATAACTGAACACGAGTTTATAACTGAACACTAACTTATAACTGAACACTAGTTTATAACTGAACACGAGTTTATAACTGAACACTAGTTTATAACTGAACACAAGTTTATAACTGAACACTAACTTATAACTGAACACTAGTTTATAACTGAACACTAACTTATAACTGAACACTAGTTTATAACTGAACACTAGCTTATAACTGAACACTAGTTTATAACTGAACACTAGCTTATAACTGAACACTAACTTATAACTGAACACTAGTTTATAACTGAACACTAGTTTATAACTGAACACTAGTTTATAACTGAACACTAGCTTATAACTGAACACTAGTTTATAACGGAACACTAACTTATAACTGAACACTAACTTATAACTGAACACTAGTTTATAACTGAACACTAGCTTATAACTGAACACTAACTTATAACTGAACACAAGTTTATAACTGAACACTAACTTATAACTGAACACTAGTTTATAACTGAACACTAGCTTATAACTGAACACTAGCATATAACTGAACACTAACTTAGAACTGAACACTAGTTTATAACTGAACACTAACTTAGAACTGAACACTAGTTTATAACTGAACACTAGCTTATAACTGAACACTAGTTTATAACTGAACACTAACTTATAACTGAACACGAGTTTATAACTGAACACTAGCTTATAACTGAACACTAGTTTATAACTGAACACTAGTTTATAACTGAACACTAACTTATAACTGAACACTAACTTATAACTGAACACTAACTTATAACTGAACACGAGTTTATAACTGAACACTAGTTTATAACTGAACACTAGTTTATAACTGAACACTAGCTTATAACTGAACACTAGTTTATAACTGAACACTAACTTATAACTGAACACTAGTTTATAACTGAACACTAACTTATAACTGAACACTAGTTTATAACTGAACACTAACTTATAACTGAACACTAACTTATAACTGAACACGAGTTTATAACTGAACACGAGTTTATAACTGAACACTAGTTTATAACTGAACACTAGCTTATAACTGAACACTAGCTTATAACTGAACACTAGTTTATAACTGAACACTAACTTATAACTGAACACTAGCTTATAACTGAACACTAACTTATAACTGAACACGAGTTTATAACTGAACACTAGCTTATAACTGAACACTAGTTTATAACTGAACACTAGTTTATAACTGAACACTAGCTTATAACTGAACACTAACTTATAACTGAACACTAGTTTATAACTGAACACTAACTTATAACTGAACACTAGCTTATAACTGAACACTAGTTTATAACTGAACACTAACTTATAACTGAACACTAGTTTATAACTGAACACTAGCTTATAACTGAACACTAACTTATAACTGAACACTAGTTTATAACTGAACACTAGTTTATAACTGAACACTAACTTATAACTGAACACTAGTTTATAACTGAACACTAGTTTATAACTGAACACTAGTTTATAACTGAACACTAGTTTATAACTGAACACTAACTTATAACTGAACACTAGTTTATAACTGAACACTAACTTATAACTGAACACTAACTTATAACTGAACACTAGTTTATAACTGAACACTAGTTTATAACTGAACACTAGCTTATAACTGAACACTAGTTTATAACTGAACACTAGTTTATAACTGAACACTAGTTTATAACTGAACACTAGCTTATAACTGAACACTAACTTATAACTGAACACTAACTTATAACTGAACACTAGTTTATAACTGAACACTAGTTTATAGTTCACACTAGTTTATAACTGGAGTTGAGCAATTCATCGAACATATATCGCGATCACAATATTGGCTTCCTACATTTAAATGAATACTGAGTGCGATATTCAAGGTTCCTTTAGCTTTTCTGAAGTCAAATGCAAGCACTTTTCAAGCATTTTCAAGGTGCATTTTTAAGCTTCTCCAGCTCTTTACAGCTGTGCTAAATTACATATTTATACACAGTACATACAGTATATACAGTGTACTGATTATTTCACTTCTAAACAAACAAACTTATATACAGCATTCTACAGAAGACATTTCAAGCCTTTAGGCCGCCCTACTGTAAAGGCTGTACACACAATATCCAAAATATTACAACAAAACTGTGTTTAGCTCTCTGTGTTTTTAGCCTAAAAATGTTTTTCAAGTCTCCCGCCTGGACCATAACAAATACAAACCATAATGCGTTCATATTTACAAATACTTTTCCATCAACAGTGGGTTCTGGCTTGGCCCTGGAGTCTGTGGTTCCTCACATCTGGTGGAAACGCACGGGACCACTAACTGCAGTAGATGGTGACAAAAAGGCTGGTAATCCCAGACTGAAGGGTCCACCACCACAAGGCAACATTAACAAATCTTTACTAATGGCAACGCAGGCCACACCTTCATTCCTCCCGAATTAGAGTAAGGATGGCTGGCTTTTTAAAGGACGGGCAATGCCAGCAATGTGACGGCCTGTGTGTGTGTGTGTGTGTGACAGAGTAGTGGAAAACAAGTGGTTTTACAACTGCGTAAAAACTCACAATACTACTAGTGAACACTTGAACAGCTGACTGGTGTTTTTCGGTCCCATACACACACAACACACACACACACACACACACACACACACACACACACACACACACACACACACACACACACACACACACACACACACACACACAATTATTTTTCTCTCTGACCCCAGCTGAAAGTTGACAACCTCGGGAGCAAAGTATTTTTAGGCAGGCGTTAGTCTCGGCTGCCAAATGGTGCAAAATATAACTTTGCTCCTCCTGGTCTTACTCGCTCTCCACTTCATCTCTCTCTTTCCATACGTGTGTGTGTGTGTGTGTGTGTGTGTGTGTGTGTGTTGTGTTTGTGTGTGTGTGTTTGTGTGTAAGCATCCTGCTATGTGTCACTTTGTTACTCCCTAAACTTCTGCCACTTCCCTTCCCCTCTAAAGCCCCCGTGTGTCGGGTGAGACAGTCGCCCAGCGTCGGGGTAGGACGGCTGCTTAACAAGCTGGAAATCTGAGCTTTTTCCACGTCTGCTGTAATTAAACATCGAGGCAGCCGGCAGCGGGATGGAAGCTACCGTAACTGCAAGAGTTCTTAAGGATGAGGCCCCTTGATCTTTCACAGCCAGCCTGTCTGTCTCCATCCCGGCCAAAAAAACTTGGGCTAGTGGTCCATACCAGCCCCATAATACTAAGCCCCCAGCTCCATCATATCCAGCTGTTTACTGTAGACACAAGTCACACATAAGCTCCCTGCTTCTCACTTGCTTCCGCTCAGCTTTGCTTTCAAAGTTCTTGGCAGCATGAAAGGAGCTGCATGTTCAGAGTCGTATCCCTGACAGAGAAAGCGGTTGTTTCGCAGGGCAGAGGCGTATGATTTATCCAAACTGCAATCTGCCACACTGTGCACGCTACTTCAGTACTTCAGTATTCTTATTCACATCAGAGACACTCATCGAGTTTCTTTCTTGGCAACAACTAGAAATACTTAACTTGATTTTCAACTGTAAAAAGGGGCTTTGAAATAAATGCAAACAACGGACTTTACAGCGAGATATTTCCTATTTGTACTTTATTTATATGAGTTGTATTCACTGGGATCTCCGGCCAAAGGCTAACAAAAGTGGTTTGTTCCAGTTCTAGTTTATAAACAACAGTTGGGAAATAAGCAGATTCTCTTTCTTCGTGAGAGTAAATATGAAGCTGGAGCCTGAAGACATATAGCTTAGATTAGTTTAGCATAAAGACTGGAAACAACTAGAAAACAAATTGTTTTCCTTCGGACAGAGCCAGGCTAAATGTTTCCCCATGTTTCCAGTCTTTGTGCTAAGCTAAGCTAAGCTAACTGGCTGTAGCCTCATATTGAACAGACAAATATAAAAGGTGGTAACTCCTCTTCTAACTCTCACCATAGAAATGAAGAAATATAAAGTAATGAAGTAATGCTTTAAGTGTGGGCATTTGTTATTGTTGCATTTAACCATTGAACCAAAGAACAAAAAGATACATTAGCACAGACGTGCTTTGTGAAAGTGTAATAAAACCTCCAATAAAGAAATTACCACATAACCAACAATAAAAAGACGCTAAAGATGAACCGTTTCCCATTGATTGCACCAGTGCTAAAGTAAGACCACAGGACTTACTCACTCTTCCACCACCGGGCAAATGTATAAACAACCTTCAAACATCACTGTACATCCTTATCTTGTTTCATCTACTGGCCCCTCCATCCTCACCCTGTGCAAAGAACTGAAAACACCTCGGGAAAAATGTATCGTCTCTTATCTCACATGAAGCTGTGAAAAGTGCCACCTGTCATTCCTTCAGGCAGATCGGGCACAGAAACTCTTCACGAATATGTTACATCTAAGTCAATCATATTTTCATACCCTTGAGATGTATCCTTCCCTTTTATCTGCACAACCTCCCATCCTGAATTCCTCATGAGATTACGTTTCAGACTACTTTGCTTTGAGCAGAACAGACTGCCGTGGCGTCTGTCAGCACATATGGTTCCTTCGTTTTGTCCTTTAAAGCACTTTGAGGAAGCTGCTCTATGGATAATGTATTATTTATTAAGAAAGAAAAGGGTTTGTACCGATACTGCGGAATTTTGGGGGAAAGTATTGTTTTCCAAATCATGTCAAAGTAAGTGGTGCATCACCAAAGACTGTATATAAGAAGTGGACATAGTCACCCGCTGGTTTGTGGACTACGGGTTGGAAGCCTTGAGTTTGACATTTTGGCTGCCGCCATTTTGTTTTTTTGGACAACGAGAGGATGAGAGTGTGGAGCTAAGTACAACCAAACGCTGAACAAGACATTTTAAGGCGACCAAAATGTTACAATTAACTTTCATGAACCGAAGAACAAAACTGTGAAAGGCTTAAAGTTCTAAAACGAAAACAGACAAAACACTAACTTATCGTCTATTTTACTGTAAATGTTTCCATAAGTTACTAAATGAACATCATGTTGAAGAAGACTTGAAACTAAAGATTGAGACATAAACTCATCAGGAAAATGTTACTGAGGTAATAAATCAAGAGAGAAGAAGAAACATTTTCTCATAGACTTCTATACAACCAGAGGAGTCGCCCCCTGCTGGATGGTAGTGACCTGTCAATCACAGGTAGCCCCGCCCTAAAGAGACGCTGCTTGATATCTATTTGAAATGTTTCCATAAGTTACTAAATGAACATCATGTTGAAGAAGACTTGAAACTACAGATTGAGACATAAACTCATCAGGAAAATGTTACTGAGGTAATAAATCAAGAGAGAAGTAGAAACATTTTCTACAATGTATACTTCTATACAATCTTCTTTTTGCAACCAGTGCAGTCGATACTACAGAGACTGCCGAATAAAAGCTCTTCCACTTTGGCTTCACTTATCAGACCCCGAGGCTGCTGCTTAACATAAACTTCCAACAGGTGTGTTTCAACTCTTATCTAAACCTCACCAAAGGCTCCTTGTGCTCCTTTGGCTTTAAGTCCTCCTCCATATGTTAAACACTATGTGTCACATCACCTTTTATAACTTACAACTGTTGTAAAGTACTGAGTCATGCTATGCATTCAGTTAGCCTCCACGTTAACCCTTACCGGCCCACTTCGAGCACAGACCCGGTCCCCGCCTCTCCACCTCGCTCCTGTCAGTGGCAGAGGTCTTGTGTTGTAGCTCTCGCTCTGTAATTACCAGCACCGCTGACATTCCTACTGCTCCCTAAACCAGGACTCCACCATGTTTATCCAACACCCAGCCGTCAGAGCAGCGAGATAATGTGTAACTGTAACCACGAGCAACCCTGAAAACAGTGAGGGGCTTTTAAACCGGCCTCCTCCGGTTCAAACTCCTCTGTCGGGTAACTATGGAGTGTGACTTATCTCCAGAGAGTTTAGTTTTCAAAGAAACAAGTTCCTTTATATTATCGGACAATACAAAGGACAGTATGAATAGCACATATAATTGACATTTTGTTTGTGTCCGTTTAAGGAAACTACAATTACTCACCGAGTCGCTGTGGAAACTTCAAAGAGTCGCTCTCTATGCGGAGAGGTACTTCCATGTGCTGACGAAGGCAGTGGGAATAAGCGAGTACGGCACACTGGTCACACTGTCCCAAGAGTCCGACGATGGATCATAACAGTCTAGTGTTTTACACCTCTGAGCCCCGAAGTACCCCCCGACCACATATAGTCTGTTTCCTGACGCCACTGCATGGCAGCTGATCCGTTTGGCCGTCACGTCTCCAAACTTTGACCACTGGTACGTCTCGCTGTTGAACCGGTAAGCAGAGCTGGCTGAGAATTCAGTGTCGCCACCGATCACCACGACATGGTTTCCAACCACGGCCGCTGCAGTGTAGCGCCACAGCTGCGGGCAGGAGGCCGGCACAGTCCACCGATTCTGGCACGGGTCAAAGCACTGCACCTTGGGGTATTTGTCTCTGTTCACGCTGGTGCCCCCAAAGGCAAAGAGTTTGTTTTTGGCCCCGACGACGGCAGCGTTGCTGACCCCCTCTCTAAGTGGAGCCACCAGGGTCCACTTGTTGGTCTGAGGGTCGTACTGCTCCACCTGTTTGAGAGACACAGAGGGAGATGCAGGGAAGGATCCTGCGAGAGAAGTGTGTCCTCCCACAACATACAGCATGTGGTCCAGTTCTGCAGACCCATGTCCGAATCTGGCGACCAGCATAGGAGACGCTTTGGACCACTCGTCGTGTAACGTGTCGTAGACCCAGACATCTTTGGAGGCCCCGTTCTCAGAGCCACGTCCTCCAGTAACATAAACCTGAGACACAGGGCGATAGCACATATTGTGTACTTGTACATCGTGATCATTTTCTACATTGCATCACATTAAAATGCACAAATTCAAGCGTAGATCAAATACATACCTTGCAACCAATAGCACAGGCGCTGCATTCTTTCCTGGGGCTGGGGATGTCTGTTTTGGGGGTGATCTCCTTCGTCTTGTTGTCGATCATGTAGACTTTATCACACATGAAAGTCTGTCCTCCTAGCAGCAGCAGGGCCTGGCTAACCTTCCTCGGCCGGGCACAAAACCCCGTTACAATACCGTCATTCTGGAGGATCCTCATTTTGCACCGTACGGCATCTTCGACGATCTCCCGACCCACCTTGTGGCACATCACCAGCTCCTCTGAAGCGACGTTCTTCAGCAGGTACGTTTCAGGGAGCAGCGCCAGGCGGACGCAGCGCAGCAGCTCGGGCAGCTCGCTGTGCCGGTGCTCCATGTCCGCCTTGACCCAGTCGATCACAGCCTCGTACACCAGGCTCTCATCCTCCACCTCCAGCTCCTCACTGAGGATCAGCTCCTGGACCTTGTCTCTGGGCAGGCTGAGGAAGTCCTCAGTCTTGAAGAGAGTATCAAAGTTTGCCAGGCACATCCTCCACGACAGCTCGTACAGTCTCTGGCACTGGTGGGCGTCCGACAGCAGCATCATCCCCAGACAGTTTGACTGATGGAGGTTCTTTTCTAGAAACTCTGACGCTGCGTCCCTGATGTCGTGAAATTGAAGCATGTCGCCGGCTTCCAGGAGCGACTCCGCGTTCTCCTCGTTGATGATGATTCGGGCCGAGTAAGCGTAGTCGAGCAAGAGCTCCAACACCTCTGGATGGAGAGAGTCAGCGGAAGTTGACTTCGGCGTCACGGCTCTCCCGGAGCCCGCCGCTGAACATGGCCTCAAAGTATCGGCTACAGGAGGCCAGGACGGCCCGGTGGCAGGGGAACGAATTGCTCCCGGCCTTCAGCACGACATCTGTGAAGACCTTTCGTTTGCGTAACAGGTTGAGCTGAGTCAGCAGGCTGTCGGCGTGGGACGTTTTGTGGAAGAGGTGGATATTCATGGAGCCGGAACTTGAGCGAGACTTTCTGTTCTCGTGGTTACTGACAGACATCTTGACTTAGAGCTGGAGAAGGAAACAGAGGACAAAAAAAAAACATTAGCACATGTCTCTCAACTCGTTTATAAGAGACGGACAGGAGGAAGAGATTTTATCAGGTCCTTTTGATGTGAACACCACCATAAACACTCCTCCCATTCTATGATTAAACAGAACTCACTATGACAACAGCTGATGAATAGAAATAAAATACTCATATCAGTAGGCTCGGCTTACAACGGAAATAAACTTCAGCCTTCAGACATGAAAGGAGATCAGATAAGGAGCACTCCCACACAAACCCAGTGTGTGTGTGTGTGTGTACACTTTTAAATCACACATCAGTGTCAAGACTCACTCCTCAAAACCTGTGACAACAAACAAGCTCCATTTACTGTCTTTTAATTCAACTTTCCTTCTGTAATTAATGTTAGGCGCAGAAACAACACCTGGGTGTGTTGCCCTACATCACATCTTTCCACCCCTGTAAACATTTCAGGGCTGTGAGTCACCTCCAACCACAGCGAGAGCCAAATCAATCCCTTGCAGCCTGTTCTGTTCCTCTGCTGGCTCTCACACACACACACACACACACACACACACACACACACACACACACACACACACACACACACACACACACCAAGGTGTCAAAGCGTTCAAGTCCACATAAGATGTGACACCTCGGTCCGGCTCCTTGAGGATGAAATTGTGTAACCAAAGTGCAACAGATAAAAAGACCCGCAATCTTTCTTCTCATCACCTGCAGCCATCACACAGTGAGTGGGAGGACGTTGTGCTGAATTCAAAACAAGATTAACTTTAGGGTTGAAACTAACGATTATTTTCATTATTGATTAATAGTTTGGTGCATATAATGTCAGAACATAGTGAAAAATGTCCATCCCAGTTTCTCCAAGTCCAACGTGATGTCTTTAAATGTGTTGTTTGTCAGTAACACACCCACAAACATTCACTTTAATAAGATATAACAGAGAAAAGCAGGAAATCTCCTTATTTGAAAATATATTTAACGATTAATCGATCATCAAGACAACACGACTAATCGATTGCAGCTCTTATTAACTCCATGCCAAACACAAGCTGCATGGCCTCTCTAATAAACACAAGTGTGTAATAACCGGCACAGCATCGGTTAATAAAGACCACAACTTGAAAACGACCAAATAAATATCTTCCGCTTTAAAGCCTGCATTGTTTCAGAACAGATACATTAAGTCGGCCTTTCACTCCCACTGAAAGGGTCTGTGCACTTCCGTGGAGGGTTTGGTTTGGTTAGTGGAGCTGCGGTCAGCGCTTCAGCACGCGCTCCGCTCTCCTCCCAAGTTAGCTGCAACCCTCCGACATCAAAGGAGCCGCTGTTCCTCCCCAGGACTGAACTCCGCACATTTCACAAGTTGGAGAAATGTCAAAGTAGCACGTATCGATACTTTGAGGAGGATAACGCGAGTGCATGCTCACCTTGAGCTGCTCCGGGCTCCTTTACGTCGCGTCCAACTTGTTCCGTGGATCTGTTTGAAGTTGCGGCATAAATTTAGACGCGTCCGCTTCCCGAGTTTAAAACTGCCTCGTGTGCTAAAGTGTCGGGGAATGGTTGAGCCATTTGTCTGCGTTGCGAGCTTCTAGTTTAAATGAGCAAAAAAACAAACAAATATGACAACAATGGGAAAAGTTGGCTTCAGGGTTTGTTCTCGGGGAGCCACGCAGGAGAGCAGAGAGCAGAGCGGAGAGGAAGAGCAGAGGCAGCCGAGCTGTTCCGCCGGCTCCTCCTCCTCCTCACGCCGGCCAATGGGCTGCCGCACTGCCGCAGAGGCTTTCTTCTCCATCCAGCTTCAGGGTCAACGCACAGCATTACTGCTATAAAGGACACAAACACCCCCTTCTCTGTGGTTCACCTGCTCGGTCTCTCACTTTCACTCAGAAGGGCTCAGGAAAAGCTCTAGTGTGCCTCCAGTTAAAGGCAAAGTAGGTTTATTTGCAGCTTTCAGCAACATTAAGACATGGACAGGATTTTAAAAGAATAAAATAAAATGCAAGATGAATACAGAACATTGAGAGATATGAATGAAAGTTTGTTCCAAATATTTGGCCAGAAACCGAGAAAGAATGTGATTTAAATTGTATTTATTCAGTCGACAGTTGAGTAACGTGGTGTTATTCTCGGTAATAAAGGAAACAAAGGTCTAAATTCCACCTTCACATGGCCATGAATTAGCTTTTGGGGAATGAATACTGAAGCCTTCATTTACTTATCATCTTGTTGGCTTAAAAGTAGTAAAACTGAAACATGTCGAGTCTATAAAGACTGGAATCTGCTCGCAAAACACGTTTTTGATTCATGAAAACTTCCCCTAAAAAGAAAGAAAATGAAATGACCCTCTGAAACAAAGAGAGAGTGTTCTTATAGGATTTCCACACAAATCTCCCCAGATATTAATACTGCAGACAGTCCTGCATGTTTGCTCCACATAACCAACAGTCTTAATGATCATATGATGGGAGGCTAAAGTCCCTGTGAGGACCATGAGATCGTTTCTCCAGCTGAATTCTTGGGATTTTTCCTGAAGGATTTAAATACTCGTGAGCGCTCTGGACAAGAATCAGGCCAGTGGAGAATCAGCCGAGTCAGCGTGCACATACAAGGGATTTCAAGGGCTGCTTGAAACATGGCACAACACAGAAGATATGAAAAGGAGTGCAGAAGTACATTTCAAGAAATACAGAACAGATTGAAGAATGAAGTGTCTGTGCACGACTCTTTGTTGGGACGTGCCTGCATGTGCAATGAGTGACATTAATAATAACGTGATTGTATTTATGTGTTCCAGATCCAGAGTCCTGCTGTTGTTTATTGGGAACAGAGTTTATGTTCAAAGCTGCACTTGTGCTTTTCATGCAAAATGTCTGCTGTGAAACCTGCAAAGAAGTAAGAAGGATAACGTAGAATTGATTCTCACAGACATATTTGAAACAGTAAATGGAGTTTTAATGTTTGTATTCACACAATAGAGGCTCTGGGGACAGTGAGCGGTGGAGACGGACACACAAGCACCACGAGCAGAGTCGAGCCACAGCGCTCAGGTTTCTGTCTCTCCCTCTAACCGTCACTCAGCAGCTGCTTCTGAAGATTAAAAGCTGCTGCTGTGTCTCGACTGTCTGAGTTCGAGTGCATGTGAGCATTCGTATTGTTCAGTCAGCTTTCCAATTTCATTATCTCGACATTACAAATGTTGCTTTGCAGAGATAATAGGATAAGGCCGGTTAGGTTTGATTTATGAAACATTGTTCTTTGTGATGTTGAAATTACTTTTGTTATCATTACTTATTACTTATGTTATCTCTTTGGTGAGTAAACAAATCAAATCAACTTGTTGTCACGGGAAAGCAAAGGTTTGAACGATCTGTAGGGGATTCAAACGTCTCATATCTCAAGTCACCTCCATCTTTTTCTTTTACACTTGAAAGCCTTGAAGTAACCTCCAGTAACCTCAAAGTGTGACTCCATAAACACACTCACGGTTCATTCACATTCTCCTAACCCTTGTTGAAGCCTCCCTGGTAGCTGACTGGGCCGAATGCTTTCAAACACACAAGTGTGCTTAAAGCAGATTAAGAATTTAAGAAGATTAGATTAATGAACTCATGATTGTAATCTAGGGTTAATTCATTTTGCTGCACTTTAACCCAACCCCCCATTCAGCTCATGGCTCTGAGCCAGACTGCTCTGAGGATCTTTCTGTATGTGTGTGTGTGTGTGTGTGTGTGTTTGCATGTGCTTGGGTGTGTAACTGGCCATTAATTACTCCGAGGCGGGCACGCCACTAATCAGACCCCCCGCAATCATTCCTCAATGCCCCCAGCATTGCAACAAGCCACTCACACAGTGTCTGTTGACAGTGACAGTAACCGTCACTCCATTGTTGCCTGCAGACTCACTGTACATATTTGTTCACTGGAGGCAGGTGGTCTTCTCAGTGAGGTCATCCCGTCTGAAACATGAGGAGAGGGGGTCATCCTCATGCCTCATGCCCTCAGGCCCAGCTCCAAACAAAGCAGAGGTTCTTAGGACTTTCTATTTACGTCGTTGGCTTCTGCTTTCCACATAGTGTGAAGTAAATGTTCATGCTTATCTATTTACACTTACAGTAACTACCTTGGAGTGACAGACTGCATGCAATGTAATTAAGCAATAGATAAAGGGAATATTCTGATTAAAATGACACATGTTGGATGCACATTACTTTTTATTTTCCAATGTAGTCTGCTGTAGAGAATCAGGAGGATGAGATACATGTGTTTGTATATGTTTTGCAAATAAATGAAGATGTCCCACACAATTGATTCATAAAGTACAGGACATTCAAAAACAAACAAGACATAACAAAAACACGTCTCATGTACTTTTACTCACTGTTTATATGTATCACTATATATATATATATATATATATATATATATATAGGTATATAACTTCTCAATATATACATTTAGTATATATATATCACTGCACAGCCATTACAGTTGATTCGTTTTGCAATTATTTTACACCTGTCTATCACAAATATATATTATTATATTTTATATTTCATATATTTTCACTTCTGCACCATGCTATCTCTTGGTTCTTGATGTTCTGTGTATACATATTAGTCGTAGCATTGTTGGAGGGAGCCTGAGAATGAATGGCCAACGACTGCTTCTCTGTAATTGTTGTGCACGTGACAACACATAACAAAAGCATCTCATATCTTGGCATTGCATATATTTTGTGTAAAATAAAGAAATATATTATTATAAATAGTTTTTTGTTAGTGGCATACAAAAGAGTTTACTTTGAGAATACTTTGTGATTCAGTGGAGTATATCTCCCCCGTGCGGATAACATGCGTGCGTGCACGTGAGGTGCAAGGGGGGGGGGGATTTATTGCATTTTAACTGTCAACCAATCGGGTCCGCTGAAAGAAACTACAATTCCCATGTCGGGATACTCAATGCGGAAGTGACGTAAGAACACATCCGCCGCTGTCAAGGGCATCGAAAACTAACGTTGGACAAACCTAGCGGTAGCAGTTCGCACGTGTGTTCAAAGAAGACCGATAAAGTTACAGTTTTCGGTAACGTGTACGGTAGACATGGACGGGTTCGGTTCAGACTTCCCGGCGGGGGGGTCCGGTGGTAAAGTGGACACCGGGACGATCATGGAGCAAGTCAAAGTGCAGATCGCGGTGGCTAACGCTCAGGAGCTGCTGCAGGTAAACCAATGGAAGCAGCCGCTAAGCTAGCAAGGCTAACAACTTCACTCAGTCAATGGAAGAGGAACGTTTGATAAAGCGCATTTTACTGGGGAGGGTTTGGACACCATTATTAATCCTGTCACATGAATATATTGTCATTGATATGTCAGAGTGAAATATGACTTTTAAAAACAGCAGTAGTCATTGACACACTGTGTTTAACACAATGTAACCTGAACGTCCCCAAACACCTTTGACTCTTTAACCTCGGGCTGTCCTCGACTAAAGGAAGTCCTAGTCGACTAATACGATTCATGTCGACTCATCGATTACTTGATTTAATGGACAGATCTGTATAAATGATAATCACCAGTGTTGTGTTGAGCAGCGATGTGCTCAAGCGTTTCTTTGCAATAAGTCATTCAGCATGAAAACAAGATGATTAATCGACTTAGTCGACTAAGAGGGGGGCAGTCCTACTTTAACCTTTAAACCAGCATCAGAGTCATTTCACCTGCAAAACCTCAACTACTTGATGTGAACGGTCAGCTGTTGGTCATACATTATAATAAATGAATAATGTCTTTATTGTTTTAGAGAATGACGGACAAATGCTTCAAGAAGTGCATAGGCAAACCTGGAAGCACGCTGGACAACTCTGAGCAGGTACGTGCTGCTGGGCCAGAACCAGCGTCTTTGGGCTTTTTAAAGATATTTTAATCAAGATATTTTTAATAAAATACAATGACTATGGCTATTGGTGCTTTTACAAAATATTAACACAATGAGACTTCTGATAAATAAATCAGTAATGTGGATAAAATGATTTAAAGGCAGTCGGATACATTCAGAAAATTAATCACTCTAAAAAGACACGTGCCATATTATGATATTCAAAATCTATTATAGACAAAATGAATAATATAATTGTCAGAACGATTTACAATAAATAATAATTAGTTGCAGCCTTTTAAAAAGATCACGAAGTGTGTTAATGTCGCTGCTTTTGTTCCTCTCAGAAATGCATTGCCATGTGTATGGACCGGTACATGGACGCCTGGAACACCGTGTCCCGAACGTACAACTCCAGATTACAGAAAGAAAGAGCTCGCATGTGAACGTCCCTCTCTTCACACGTCCCTTTCCCGCCGCTGCTTACAGTGAGGAGGAGCACAGTGTTTCCACAGGAGCTGTGCACACTCACAGGTGTGCCGTGGCATCAGCAGACCATCATCATCCTCTCAGACGGGCGAGCATGCGCCTGTGGACTCTAGCCATAACAATGTCTCTGTGGACATTTCCATCTTGCGCAGAGGAACAGTCCAGTAACAAAGTTTGATGTATATGTACTGTTGCAATCAGGGCTGCAGCTCAGTTATTTTCTACATCGGTTAATCGTTTGGTCTGTAAAATGTCCATCTCAGTTTCTCAAAGTCCAAGTTGGTCATTAAATGTCTTGTTTTGTCCAAAACTCAAAGATATTCACTTTAATGGTATGAAAGAAAAGCAGGAAATCTACATTTGAGAGGCTGAAAACATGAAAACATGAACCATTACTTGAATAATCGATTATAAAAATAGTTGCTAGTTCCTGTCGATCCTCTAGTTGTCTTTAAATAATAACTGCATGAGCTTCCTACAGTGTGACACTAACACCTTCCTGCCACCAAATATATATATATATATATATATATATATATATATATATATATATATATATATATATATATATATATATATATATATATATATATATATATATATATAAAAAATATATATATAATAAACCCCCCCCCCCCCCCCCCCCAAGGGACAGCACAGGCTTTTCTTCAAAACACCTTCTTACACTCAAAGGGAAGACTTTGACAAGCCTCCACACAGTGCGATATCAAAGTACGCCTGGAGAACAAAACTCTGTTGTCTGACCTGTTTTCCAGTCGTCACTCTATCTGCCCCCCTCCACAGTAGGGGGCTTGTTTGAGGGTCTGCCTCGCTGAACGTGCAGCTTGTCAGATGTCTGGGAACCTCAATCCTTCTACCCTGCTGGTCGTGTCGGGAGGTCAAAGCCTCTACAGCTCGGGAACATTATTTGCAGTGTAATTGTGAACAACTGGAAAGATTTTCATGAAAAAAGTCAATAAATGTGGTCAGCCAGAGTCCTCTCGTGTCGTTCATTAAAGGAGGAAAGTATCAATGAAACATCACCTGTAGTTTATCAGATATTTACAGAAAACCCACTAACAAGTATTACATGGCATCTGTCTTTCTAAGAATAGATACAAACAAAGACGAGGAAATGTTCCGTTAAATGAACCACATATATTCTGAACCCCCCCACAACCAAACAAAACAACCACATGAAGTTTACCAGTCAGGAAATAAATAACTGAAATAAATACTTTCAATCATGCTGGCAGAACGTCCGTAAGCCCCAGTTCTGTGCTCCTGATTTCTTCATTACGGTATGAAAGAGATTACAAACGGCACCAGAGGGTCAAAGGTCAACACTGAGGAAACTGTCGAGGCTTTGAGCATGACTTTAGTCCTGGTACAGTCGTGTTCAGGAGAAGCAGGAACATCCACTTTGTCTTCAGAAAGGCAGGTATGTAGATATCCATTTCCTGACGGACGTCACACGAGTGTACACCCCCGGAAAACCAATCCGCCCACATCCATGTCCCCAGCTGGTCACTCCAGCAACAAACCACCGGCCAGAGAGGTCACGGCAGGTCAGAGGCCCTCCAGAGTCTCCCTGGAGGATGGAGGGGACACAGAAGAGAACAGAACCTCAATGCACTGAAGTCTCCAGCATGTGAAGAAGAGTAAAAACAATTGATTAAAGACGAGCGAGGAAGCAGAAGAGTGCGGTACAAAGAGAATGTCACTCGCAGAGGCCAGGTGCTTTGACCGAGACAGGAATGCATGTGGGTTTCCTTACATGAGAAGATTACAGAGAGGAAGCGGGGGGGAAGGGGGGCTCTGCATTTTTAGGAAAGAAAGTCTCTAATCCCTTCAGATAAGCATCTGAACGAGCAGCACGTTATAATATCCAGCAAGTATTCAAATGCTTTTACTGGAGCCACGGCCGCACTGCACCACCCAGACGTCCTGCATCTTACCAAACAGGTGTCCCTGCCTCCCTCCATGTAACCAGCACACTTCATGTTAGGAGTCAACACGTTTCCATACGACTGCTGGCAGTCTGCCTGGTCGATGATCTTCACGGCAGCTTTCTGCAGCATGTTGGTCAACGAGCCTGTGAAGTCATAAAGAGGGTTATATGAGAGGGAGAAGACTTCTCACAAAGACTACAACACAAGCGGTCAGAAGAGCCTTAAACCTGCAGTCTCTCTAACCTCCAGCAGGGGGCGACTCCACTGATTCAGATTGTATAGAAGTCTATGAGAAAATCTCCCGACTTCTCTCTTGATTTATTACCTCAGTAAACATTTTCTTAAAGAGCTTTTGGTCTCAATCTGTAGTTTGAAATCTTCTTCAACACATGATGTTCATTTAGTAACTTATGGTCCAGTTTAGAGTGAAATAGCCGATGAAGCAGCGTCTGCTTTAGGGCGGGGCTACACACGGTGGTGACCGTGTCTTGCAACTTTAACCCTTTCAGTGTTTTCAGTTCATGAAATTGTAATATTTTGGTCAACTAGCTCAATGGCTACAAGTAAACTCCCACACACTGTCTAACTTGGTAAAAAATGATTGATTAGCGACGTTTCGCTGCTCGACCTTCATCAGGGCGAAACGTTCTTTCTGGAGAGCTGGAGCTTCTTGCTGTGAGCAGCACAAACCAGATTCCATTCATCTTCCTTGTTCTGGTGCAGCAGCAGAGGCAGTGGTAGATCAGTCTCAAGCAGAAACTATCTGCACAGCTTCTTACAGAAGTACTTACCAGGGTAAGTGAGAAACACTGTGAGCACAAAGTTTCATATCATCCTTATGATCATTTAGAGAGAGGTCTTTAGGATCATATTTTGTTTGTTGCAACATGTAACATTATTATGCAATTGTTCAAAGCTTGATGTCAGTGGGATGTTAAACCTCTCACCTCCCTCCCTCGTGGATCCCCAGCCTGTGATGTAGCACTCTGCATTCTTTGGGAAGCGGTGCACCGGAGAGGGGAGACACACGGACTGGATGGTGTAGGACATGGGGGCTGGGACTACTAGCTCAAGCAGAGCCACGTCATGGTCCATGTTGGTGCCATTGAAGGCCGGGTGGAGGAGAACCCTCTGGATGGGGATGACCAGGCCTCCTACCCCAGAGCGCAGCACAGAGCCCAGGCTCACAGCCCAGTTAGTGGGGCTGGGGTCACTGGGGGTTATAAACACAGACAGGCTCAGAACCATCCTGTGACGTGAGAGTTATTGAGCTGAAGTTTAGGCTCAGCAGTACCTTTTAAAGCAGTGAGCCGCTGTGAGTAACCATTTGCTGTGAATGAGTGTGGCGGCACACCGGTGCAGTCTCTGGAACTGGAGACTGCCAGTCCAAGGCCACTCCCCCCTGCGAGCTGTTACTCCACCCACAATCCTATGGGAGCCCAATGCCGGGCGTTGGCCGCAGTCTGAAACAAAACCCTGCATCAGAAGCATTTCTTTATAAGTCCAGCATGTATGCTAACTCCTTTATATAAACGTACCACAGTTTCTTTCGTCGACCTGGTTTGGGCAGTCTGGGACGCCGTCACACTCTGGGTTGATCTTACCGATGCAGGAGGTCGAGCTACACTGGAAGCTTCCACTGCAGTTCAAGACTGGAAGACACGACGAACGGATCATGTGAGCGTTAGACTACAAAAGTACGGAGTGCTGCAGGGATGGTGTATGTTCTGTGGGTTCTACCATTGGATTTTGGATTATTGCAGAAAATGAAATCTGTGGCAAACAACTGTTTATGATACTTAAACGTTTTGTTCAGCAAGATTGTTGTCTTGGTAACTGCGTGAACAATACCTTAAGATGCCTTCAGTATGACATTACCAGGTAGTGTTGGTGCAGGTGACACATCCATGGCTGTGGTCCTGGGTTCTGGCAGATCATTAAAGCTTCCTTCCGTCACAGTAACTGGCACAGTGGGAACATACTGAGGGAAATCATGGACCAAGCTGGGATCTGTGTGGCTTATAATCCAGTTGCGGAGCCTTGTGACGCGGGAATAAACCCCAGGTCTGTTTTTCAGGGCACAGCCCAAACCCCAACTCACCACCCCAGCCAGGAAGAACCTGCCTGGGGCCCCCTCACACACCAGAGGCCCTCCAGAGTCCCCCTGCAGGGGAAACACAAAGACCTGAATCCTCCCTGTTTGAACTCAAGTTCAATTAAACGTCATGAATCAGTGGTTGGTTCGGATCGGAGCGCTGTGTTGGATTTTATGGTTGAATCAATTGTAGCTTGTTTAAAGAATTCAATGAAGGACAAGCTGCAAACATGTGGCACCAAGTCTCCATGTAAGTGCATGTGACATAAGCAGGACATCAAATCTCTACCAGCTTCAGGGTCGCTGAGCAAGGAAAACATACATTTCTGTATTTAGATAAACTAGTGCAGTGACCGTTCGGGGTGTGGCCGTTTGGAGCATGTGGCCGTTTGGAGCATGTGGCCGTTTGGAGCGTGTGGCCGTTTGGAGCATGTGGCCGTTTGGAGCATGTGGCCGTTTGGAGCATGTGGCCGTTTGGAGCGTGTGGCCGGTTGGAGCGTGTGGCCGTTCGGGGTGTGGCCGTTTGGAGCGTGTGGCCGGTTGGAGCATGTGGCCGTTTGGAGCATGTGGCCGTTCGGGGTGTGGCCGTTTGGAGCGTGTGGCCGGTTGGAGCATGTGGCCGTTTGGAGCGTGTGGCCGTTTGGAGCGTGTGGCCGTTTGGAGCATGTGGCCGTTTGGAGCGTGTGGCCGTTTGGAGCGTGTGGCCATTTGGAGCGTGTGGCCGGTTGGAGCGTGTGGCCGTTTGGAGCGTGTGGCCGGTTGGAGCGTGTGGCCGGTTGGAGCGTGTGGCCGTTTGGAGCGTGTGGCCGTTTGGAGCATGTGGCCGTTTGGAGCGTGTGGCCGGTTGGAGCGTGTGGCCGTTTGAAGCGTGTGGCCGTTTGGAGCATGTGGCCGTTTGGAGCGTGTGGCCGTTTGGAGCATGTGGCCGTTTGGAGCGTGTGGCCGGTTGGAGCATGTGGCCGTTTGGAGCATGTGGCCGTTTGGAGCGTGTGGCCGGTTGGAGCATGTGGCCGTTTGGAGCATGTGGCCGTTTGGAGCGTGTGGCCGGTTGGAGCGTGTGGCCGGTTGGAGCGCTCCAATAGCCTTAACTTTGAGGGCCAGCTAAAGCAAAACTGTAAGGAATATCAAAAATCTTAAAAAGTACCTTTTTCCGGCTCAGTCCAGAGATGTTCTGGACCAAATTTAGTGACGATTGCTTAAAACATTTAAGAGGAGTAACGACTAAAATGATTTGGACACAATTCAAAATGGCGGAAATAAATCTACACGCAAATGCACGCGACTTATATCGATACATCTGTCCGGACCCTCAGAATCCAGTAAAAAAATGTAAAGTTATCGTGCCTCCATAAGTAGTTCTGATGAAAACGTCTCAAGATATACAAAGGAGACACACACACACACACACACACACACACACAC
Source organism: Cottoperca gobio (assembly GCF_900634415.1). NCBI lineage: Eukaryota > Metazoa > Chordata > Actinopteri > Perciformes > Bovichtidae > Cottoperca > Cottoperca gobio. The sequence continues at coordinate 27,441,692 of NC_041358.1, forward strand.
ACACACACACACACACACACACACACACACACACACACACTCATGTCGTTGCCAAGATTGTGCTGCTTTCCTTTCAGCACCACTTCTCCCCGCTTCATCCCCCCACCACTTATCACAGCCATGCGCACACACACACACACACACACACACACACACACACACACACACACACACACACACACACACACACACACACACACACACACACACTCACACACACACACACACACACCTACTTTAAGATCATCAGTGTGTGTGTTGTGAGGTACCTTACACGAGTCCACCTGGCCCTGCAGGAACCCGGCACACATCATGTTGTGAGAAACGGTTCCTCTGTACACGGAGGATTTGTTGCAGACCTTGGAGTCGATGATCTTCACCACCGCCTTCTGCAGCGTGGGAGGCTCCTTAGCTGAAGGACAGAAGATCTTCCTGATCACACATGCACTCAGGGTCGCTGTTCTCATCGCAGCATTAGAGCGTCAAAGGTTAGATTCTAGAAAAATAATCGGCAACTATTTTGCTCATTGATTAATCGCTGGAGTAATTCTTCGTGCAAAAATGTTTTTTTAAAGTGACTATCTTTGTTTTGAACGGACAAAACAAGACGTGAAAGTCTGGGGTGGACATTTTTCAATATTTTCTGACATTTTAAAGAGCAAACAATTAATCGTGAAAATAATTGTTAGTTGCACCCTAATCCGTATTATAATGCATTTGTTTCTCTTTATCATCTTATAGGACGTTATGGCCTGAGAGATGAAACTCCCCAAACACAAACACTCCTGACATCAGCGTATTGGGTAAGAGGAGTTCCTCTTCTCTCTCAAGCCCTCGTGTGTCCATGTGTTGAACTCCTGCAGGCACCACGTCCGACTCTGTTTCCTTCTTGGACAGATCAACATTGTAAAAGTTACATTTATCTGGTTAAATATAAATGAAGCAGACTCACAACCGTGCATGCTTAGTGCGCCCCACCCTGACACCAGGCAGCTCTGTCCGGGGGCAAACACATGAGACAGGGAGGGCAGGCAGACGGGCTGGATGTAAGAGCTGAAGGTGAGCGGGGTCTCCAGCTGCAGCACCGCCACATCGTTGTCCACAGTCACAGAGTCGTAGTGCGGATACACGATCAGCGACTTGATGTTCATCGCTGACACAGACTTCCCGCTCACTTGTGTTGTCCCGACAAGTGCCGTCCACTCTGTGGGGTCGCTGTTCCTACAAACAGAAAAGAAAGTGATGAGACGTTTTTAAAAAGGTGCAATGTGTAAGATAAGGACAAGATTTAAACACTGAAACTAACATTATCCACAGTGTTGACGTGATGTCAAAGACGTCTGTGTGTTGTGTTGCACAGATAGCTACTTAAACTAGCATGCTAACAGCTAGCCCCGGCCCGGTGTGTCTTGTAATACCACTTGTACCTCGAGAGGCGATAGTGAGTCAGTGTAGCGTCAGACTGCTCTCTACACATTACTGCACCTTAAAAATACACAAGTCATATAAATGCAAGGAGCTCATTAATAAAAGCCCAATGTGTTTGTGGCTTCATGTTTGAATGTGTTAATGTCACTGCTTCAGAGATTATTAAACAACTCCTCAGTGACTTGGAAATGACGCCTACCCCTCAAAGCAATGTGCCGCACTGACCAGCCAGCGCTCGTTGACGATGGAGGCTCCACACATGTGGCGTCCATAGAGCCGCAGACTGACCTGCCATGGCAGCTCCCCTTCCTGAGCATCCTCACCACCCACCACCCGATTCCACATCGCGGGACGTGTACCGCAGGCTGAGGGGCGAATGATTAGATTGAAGGTTTTACTCCTACAGTAACCTCACGTTTACAATATGTCAGTGACAGTATATTATAAACAGTAGTTTAAAGTCATTCACCACATCGAGCTTCATCAGATTCATCTGCACAGTCGGGGATGAAGTCACACTCTGAATTCAGTTTGAAGATGCACTCTCCATCGTCACAAGTGAAGGTGTTGTCAGGACACCTGGCTGCAGAGTCCAGGCGACAGAAACATGTTACAAGTGAAGGTGTTGTCAGGACACCTGGCTGCAGAGTCCAGGTGACAGAAACATGTTACAGGTGAAGGTGTTGTCAGGACACCTGGCTGCAGAGTCCAGGTGACAGAAACATGTTACAAGTGAAGGTGTTGTCAGGACACCTGGCTGCAGAGTCCAGGTGACAGAAACATGTTACAGGTGAAGGTGTTGTCAGGACACCTGGCTGCAGAGTCCAGGTGACAGAAACATGTTACAAGTGAAGGTGTTGTCAGGACACCTGGCTGTAGAGTCCAGGTGACAGAAACATGTTACAAGTGAAGGTGTTGTCAGGACACCTGGCTGCAGAGTCCAGGTGACAGAAACATGTTACAGGTGAAGGTGTTGTCAGGACACCTGGCTGCAGAGTCCAGGTGACAGAAACATGTTACAAGTGAAGGTGTTGTCAGGACACCTGGCTGCAGAGTCCAGGCGACAGAAACATGTTACAGGTGAAGGTGTTGTCAGGACACCTGGCTGCAGAGTCCAGGTGACAGAAACATGTTACAGGTGAAGGTGTTGTCAGGACACCTGGCTGCAGAGTCCAGGTGACAGAAACATGTTACAAGTGAAGGTGTTGTCAGGACACCTGGCTGCAGAGTCCAGGCGACAGAAACATGTTACAAGTGCCATAACGCATTTATCACTTAATCAAACTTTACTTGTAAAGCACCTTTCATACAGGTGAGTGCAGATCAAAGTACTTTACGAGCTGCGTATGAGACAAAACAAGTGTGTGCTGTAAGAAGACTACTTTAACTGTTTGAAATGTAAGAAATTAAATTAAATTAAGCGTCAAATAAAAACTACATTAATACAATAACAGTAATATAAAATTGTACAACTTAAATACAATAAAATAAGAGTAAACTAGAATCAATTATTACAACTTAAATACAATAAAATAAGAGTAAACTAGAATCAATTATTACAACTTAAATACAATAAAATAAGAGTAAACTAGAATCAATTATTACAACTTAAATACAATAAAATAAGAGTAAACTAGAATCAATTATTACAACTTAAATGCACAAATAAAATAATAAAATATGTTCGTCCGTCATTTGTCTTTTTGACGATATGTGAATATATGTCTATGATGTCATTTATTTTCTTAATAAAGATTTGTTTTTTAACAGGAAAAACAACCGTTGCTACGTTACGATGTTTCAAATCTAAGACGATATCGAGTCTCGTGTCACGATATTGATATAATATCGATATATTGCCCTTCATGCAAGTGTTTTAGCCAAATCAGCTCTTTAAACTATATTTTCAAAATAAAAGTCACAGAAAAGCACATTAATACACTATACATACACTATGCACTATATTATACACTTTAACATGAGTACATATCCACTCACCTGACATATCATCTCCAATAGTATAAAATGACTTCCCACTGGCTCCTAGGAATGAGGAGGAAGACAAACATTAGATCCTGTGAGACATCCCCCTGTAGCCCCACAGACAGTCAGCTGATGACAGAGGAGTTCTACTACCCAGTAAGATGATAGCGCTGATCTCTCCAAAATCTGGCACCTCCAGGGGTCTCCCGTGCATCACTGAGCCGAGTCCGGCTCTCAGCACGTCCTGCACAAAGTTGTCTGAATACTGCTGGACCTTGGACACCCTGAAGAGCAGCCTGAATGTTGCCATCACGTCACCATTAATGTCACTGGGAAGAAACAGATAACTTTGTGTTTTCCTCCGAACCACCAACATACATCGTTAGCAACATGGCTACCACTAGCAGCCTGTCTACTGTCAGTGATGTAGTGTATGTGTCTCGGGCTTTTATTGTGAAAGGGGAATGCGACAGGCAGACAGAATTGTATCGTGAAAGCGAGGCTTGCAGGGAATCAAGCTAAACAGCCATTACATTGTGCAATCAACACTTCATTCTGATGGGTTCAACCAAACATGTGATCTGTTGTTATTGTTGCTGTCAGCTCAGCTTCCACTCACCCATAGGCAACAATACTCCCATCAACGTAGTGATGCGATATCTTGGAGGCAGTGAAGACATTATCAATCTGTAAGAAAGTGAAAATGTGCAACTCAACACTTGTTTAAAGGAGTGGTGAGTTCTCAACATGGTGTCAGTCTGCACTAACCTTGGACTTTAACACTGAGGTCAGGACGATGGAGAAACCAGAGTTCTCCTCCTGCAGAGCTGGATCGTACTTCAGACCTTTCAGCTCCACCGTCTCCAGAAAGTAACGCTGCTCCTGCACCAGGTAGGCTGCAGACACACAGCAGAAAGGCTTCATCCTTACAGGTTGCTTCACAGAATAATTAAGGTTACAAATGTTTCATAACAGAGGAGTATAAATCAGTGATTTGTGTGCATTACTATGTCCGTCTGCTACGCTTCATTTTCTGAAAAGTGCAAATGCAAGTTGAATAAATGACTCTGTTTAAAATGACTGCGCGGTTGCATTAAGAGAACACATGTCAGTAAGCATTGTGCTTAGTTGGTGTTATGATTATGAGTCCCTCACTAATATGTTAAAGTGTGTAAATGTGATCCTCACCGATAACCAGGCCTACAAAGACCCCGATAATGAGGAAGAAGAAGAGGAAGGCTATGACGGTGCTCCTGTAGCAGGCAGGGCTGGAGGGAGCAGAGCACGGCTTCCTTCCTGCATCCTTCTTCACCTCCATGTTGGATTCACAGCACCAACCTCACAACTCTCACTCCACTGTGTCCTGCAGCATGATGCCCCGCAGACAGAACGATCCGGTCCTGGAGAAAACATACATGACAACATGTGAGGCTGCGACGTGAAGGGAGACATTATAACGGGTGGGTATCACATTAATATCCTGATGTATCTTTATGGTTTTGACTGTACATCCAAATATCAAGTACGTATTGTGTTCCATTGCTTTGCATCATAACACACAACTTTAAAAACAAAGTTTGTTTGTATCCTCGCATCGTCAGCACATACTGAGATGTTCAGGTGTAAAGATTCAGGTATAAAGGCCCAGTAATAAAATACCTAAACAATGGAAATGTATGTTACTGGAGGGAGTTATAAAGAAACACCGAGATGAGGATTATGAAGTCGTTAAAAGTGCAGGAACATCAAGCAGCGCTTCTCGAGAGCGCTGGCTGAGATTGTGCGTAAAAGAGAGCAGAGAGGCCATGTTGCTGATCACAGATCAGATGTGGTAAAAGGTCACACACTAAAACAAACACAAGTTGACTTCTCCTTAAATTCTGCAGATAAAAGATATCAATGAATAAATGGACTGGGAGAGAATATGCACTGCGCCAGCGGATTACGCACGGCGGTGCCTTCAGGTGCACCACAGCGCGGAGCAGTAAACAATAAAGGCTTTATGTTGGGAAGTAAACTCACTCACCTCTTCTTCTCTCTTTCCGAACACTGACATTCACGATATCCCGCAGTTCTCCGCACATGACATGGCGCACACAAGAACAGATGTCACGGATGGAGGGAGAGGACAGAGAGGTCCTCTATTTGTTCCACCTGCCCAGGGGCGTGCCGCAGGTGGATCACCGTGTTCAGTTTACTTTAGGAAGTCTTCAGAAATCCCCGGCCGACCCTCCTCCCGCTCTTGATCCCTTTGGTTACACCCCGATGTGCACGGGCATTTTCTGCTCTCCCCTCAGAGCTCCCATAATCTCCAGGTAAATAGTAAACATCGGTTACTCCTTTACGCAACGCACATTAAAGTAAAGTAAACGTGCACGCAGAATCTCCTCGGTGCAGATCCGTCGAGGTGCTGCCAGCCTCAGCCTGGGCTCCACTGCCTGACTGAGCAGAGGAGGAGCTGCAGGCGCACCACACCTGGCGCACCTGAGCTCCTTTATACCAGGATTACTGTTAGAATGACTGCTGCTTGTACTGCGAGTTTATTCACCTGCTGCACTTTGTGAGAGAGTTACTCAACGACTGCACTGTATTTCTACTTTATGCTACTTTCTACTTCTACTCCAACAATACAGTACAATTTAAAGGCTAATATTGTACTTTTTACTGCACTACATTTATTTGATAACTTTAGTTACTTAGCAGATTTGGATTAATAATATAAAATATAAGCAACAAATAACTTGTATTATTATAAGTTAATATAAAAATGTATTGATCCCTTGATGATATTCACAAACTACCCCATGCATATATATATACATTATATATATATATATATAGATAGATATATAGAGAGAGAGAGAGACACACAGAGAGAGAGAGAGAGAGAAGAGACAGGAGAGAGAGAGAGAGACACACAAGAGAGAGAGAGAGAGAGAGAGAGAGAGACAGAGAGAGAGAGAGAGAGAGATAAGAGAGAGATAGAGAGAGAAGAGAGAGAACAGAGAAGAGAAGGAGGATGAGAGAGAGAGAAGAGAGAAGAGACAGAAGGGAGATATATAAGGAGAGATAGAGATAGAGATAGAAAGGATAAGGGATAGAGATAATATATATAAGAGAGAGATATAGAGATATATATAAAGAGAGATAATAAGGGATATATATAGATAGAGATATATATATAATATACATAATTTATATATATACATTATATATATAATATATATAATGTATATATATAAATTATGTATATATACATTATATATATAAAAATATTATATATATATATACACATATATATAATTTATATGTATTATATATATATATTATATACAATATACAATGTATATATATACACATTATATAATACATATAAATTATATATATAAATATATATTATGTATTACAGGTATATTATATATATATATATATATATATATATATATATATATATATATATAAAAGCTTTTAGCCTTTACCAGCTGCAACATTAAAGTGATGAACATATTAATGCATCAATAATTATAAATAACATGTATTATTCTGTTGTGCAGACTGAGTACTTTAAGTATATTTAGTTTCTCATTGATTTATTAATGTGGCTCAGCACCATGTGATCATGTGATCATGTGATCACATGATCACATGATCACATGGTGCTGAGCACAAACAGATCAGACAATAACAAAAAGATGGTTTACAGCTCAAGTGCAACTAATGTTACTTAAAGGAAGGAAATTCTTTAAGAAAGGCAGCTAGTTTCAAATAACTTTGGATTTATCTGATAGTAATACAAACTTATTTTAACATAGATTCAGTTTAAATAACACTTTGGCAAATACCTTTCTCTGTAACTCATGACGCTTTCATTCAAACACGATACTCGTCTCAAACGATTGTCCCGGCAATAAAAAAAGTACATTTCGAATACAGTACTTTAAGTTGTAACTGTATTTCTACACTGTGGTGTTACTACTTCTAAAGTACAATTTAAAGAACTTTCTTATGATTCTATAAATATAGCCAACAGATAATCCTCCCGTCGCCCCCCTCCTAAAGGAACTAACAAGGTGAGAGAAGAGATCAAATGTCTGTCAGTGTGCACAGGCTTCAGTGGCTTATCTTCACACACACACACACTTTCCTTTCAAAGACCAAATCAAATACTTGTCAGTGTGAAAAGGGGGTGTGGAGCTGCAGCTGATCCAGCGGTTTGTCCACAGACTAGTTACTATAAGCAGTGTTATAAAAGCTTTGTGACATAATCTACTAGATTGTGTGATTATTAAAGGTTGCACGTGTAAATGATCTGCGGCTAACCGTTAACATCTCCTCAATGACGGAGGGAAATGTAACATTCAGTTTCTCTGCAGGACTGCTGCTGCAGCGCGGGAAGAAGCCCTTAATGTTTTGGAGCAGATCTGAATCGACGAGCAGACACACAAATGATTCTTCACTTCCATTAACCTTGTGCACGTACGTCGGCGGAGGTCAGCGCTCAGAGTGATCTTCTAGTTCAGCCTCATTTAATCAGAAAATGTATTTTCTCGCCAAATTAGGCAGCGATGACACCGAGCTGCACAGACCGCAAGTGACAGTAACGATGGAGTGACGCGCAGCACTGATGAGCCGTCAGCAGGACTCAGACAACATGTTTCTCACATCAGATGAAATCTTCTGAGAGTTTGACTAAAATGACAATTATTGCCTGGAATAGATTGATTTAAATATAATCTGATGTTCTAAAGACTGAGATTAAATCTAAAACAGCTTCAAACCCAACAGTGAAACTTTCAGGCTTCTCTGAATCACATCTAAACTCCCTGAATAAGATTCTGCCCCCCCCTCCATCCCCCTCCCTCCAACGTGTACAAAAACAAGGGCGGACAGAACTTTAATACATTTTTCATTTTATTACCAAAAAACAACAAAGAATAGTAAAAAGTTTCTTATTGTGGATAAAAAAAAAAAGATTCCGTTAACACTTCCCAAACAGAGCGGGCTCTTTACAACTTAGATCTCTGCACAGACACAAACGTGAAGTGCTTCCAAGTGTCCTTTCGCTCATCAACTTATGATTTTTAACAGAAATGTGCTTTGTCAGAAGCTTATTACAGTCATTAAAAACTAAAAGACTCCACAAAATGTTCAAGTGTGTGCATGGCTGTGTGTGTGTGACAGTGTTAGCCGTCCTGTTGCTGTACGAAGGGGTTGGGTATAGCCTCCATGCCGTCCTGAGGACAGATGAGCACGACGGAGGTTCCTCTGCAGACCACCAGCCCCAGCTGTCTGGTGTCTTCTGTCAGCTTCAGCTGGTCATCTGGATCTAGATGGACGAGGACGGATAAAAGCTTTCAGACACACGAGAATTAAAGTTGACGTGTCACCGACGTGACGGTGAATTTAAATGAACCTTTAGAAAAAGATACCCTGCAGAGTTTTTGATGCAAGTTGCAAATGTGTTACGAGGAAGGAAATCTATTCAACAGTCTGTTTCAGAACTCAAGAAACCTGCACCGGGTCCCTTTACACAGATCTTAAACCAGGTCAGACACATCTGTCAACCTTTCCCCCTCGCCTTTATGAAAGAATGGCGAGCACGTCTCAAGGATCTTGTAACAACATGTCGTCTCAAACATATTGTAACTTATAGGACAAGACTAAAGATCCTGTTTTGCTGCCAAACTTAGATTTCTCTGGCAAATGTGACTCAGACGCTCCAGCACTGGGCCAGCGGTCGACGATACAATATTGATGCAGTTCATCCGTTTTATTTAATAAAACTAAGTTTCCGGCACATTTATGATCAGAAAAATACTTTGTGTCCGTTTATCAATATCCCCCCCCCCCACCCCTGGTATTAGGTAACAGTTTGTTGCTGTCCATGTAGAGTCACAGTTTCGTTAGTAAAGTAATTTATTAGCATTAACCTTAATAAACAGCATAATGCAGCATTAATGACACTTTATGTTTTGGGGTTAAGGGAGACACCATGATAGAGTACTGTGTGAATCTTTGTTTACTTCATGCTGCAGTGTCATTTGCTTATTGGAGAAGAACAGGTTTCACACGGTCATGCTGTAATTAAAGATACTTCCCATGCCATGCATCTTTGAACCCCCAGCCCCCTCCTGAGCACGCATTGGTCCAGTTTGACAGTATGTTATATTCCCTGCAGAGTTTATAACTTACCACGCATGTACTCGATTGTTCCGTCCAGCACGAGGTTCAACAGCGGATCAAAACCTTTCAGGACACCGCTGGCTAAGAGGGAAATACACCGAGTAAAGCTTAACTTAGTCCGGATGCATCCAATGAAACATTACCCAAACATGTACCCAACGTCTCCAGCGGCTACACCAGTTAGCATTAGCTTGTTCTCATCAGAAACAATCCACCTACCTTCTCGTCCTCCTTGGAACTTCACACGAATCGGCTTGTCGATGTATTTCGACAAGTCAAAGATGCTCTCCTTCTTCTTCTTCTCTTTATCCTACACAGAACAACGGGACACCTGTTTGTCAGTCACATGTAAGCTAGCCGCACACAAACATTTAGCCTGAGGTTAGCATTGCTCGGCTAGCTAAGTTAGCAAACGTAACAGAAACGGTACTTTACTGTCGAACATTTCATCGACATCTCAGGTGATGTTACGAATAAACAATTACTTCCTACATATATGAATGATAATATGTTTAGGTACAAAGGTAAAAAGATGTTTGAATGAACGCCAACAACATACGAACTCACCGCCATGTTAGCTGAGTGACACGGAAGTTAAACTGTGACCTTACAAGTGTTCCACCAATCAAATCGCTGAGTTCCTGAGGTGACGTCATTAGTTTGTTGATTGTTATTAATTTGCTAATAAGGGGAACATTTTCTAAATTTAATAATCAAACAATGTGTGTTAATTATAATTTGAGTTATAATTAGCATGTGTTTTTCAAACTGACCTCCTTTTCCTTGTTGCATTCAGCCTGCAGTCGGTCAGTCAGGGGGAACGTCTATTAATACCACCAGTTGGTGTGTTGTAAACTAGAACGAGGACGAGGCTCTGTGCAGAAGACGGTTGGTGTGGCTGTGACATGGCCTGCAGAGCCGACCCTGAGCTGACACGTCAGAGCTTTAAATTCACAGTTCTCTCTGAACAGATAAACCAACTTGAGGAGGACGAATCTGCTTTACACGAGACAGACTCTGCCCCTGATGTAATTCCTGATGCTTGTCTACAGGTAGAAAGAGAGATTTTTTATGTCAACCGTCGACAACTGGCCCGCCAGAGTCCCTACTTCAGGGCTCTGTTTTTTGGCTGTGGCCTCGAGAGCAGCAAATGGAGAGTTGAGATCAAAGGTGTGAGTCTGCAGCATTTCAGGGTTTTAATGGAATACAGCAAAACATCTAATCTAGCTTTGGGCAGAGAAAATGTTCTGGGGATCCTTGAGACAGCAGACTTCTTACAACTGGAGCGAGCCAGGCTGCTGTGCTGCAAGTTCCTGGAGCGGGAGCTGCACCTCAGTAACTGTCTGGGGATGATGGCCTACGCCTGGCGGCTGGGCTGCACTCAGCTCTACAACGCAGCACGACACGTGGTACTCACACACTTCTCTGCTATTGCTGCTGAAGAGGACTTCCTGTCCCTGTCTAAGGAGAGCGTAGCAGACCTTCTTGCCTGTGATGACCTCGCCATCCACAAAGACGATCTGGCCCTGGAGGCCACCCTACGCTGGGTGTCATTCGACCCAAAACGAGAGGAACATTTTCTGGAGCTCATTCAGCTGGTGAGGCCGGAGTCGCTCTCTTTACCGTTCATCACTGAACTTTTGATGAAAATGAAAAGCTGTGACCCCAGAGCCAAGTTCATCTGCATGCTGAACGAACATCTCCCTACATCCTGGTCAATGGGCCGGTCACTGACGAGGCCCAGGGCCAGGGAGACCCTCTTTGTTGTGGGTGGACCTCATGATCAGGAGCAGCAGCCGCTCTATCAGTTTCACCCTCTCAGTGGAAGATGGCAGAGCTGCCCCCCTCTGCAGAGGAAGAACCTCACGCAGTACTCGGTAGCTGCAGTAGGTAAAGGCTGCATGTGAATGATAGTGATGAAGATGAGGTTGTTTTGCATCTGATAAAATACAACAATTTAATAATAACAACAACTGAGACACACAATGACCAGACTTAAAAACAGTATTAAAAACACTACACTTTGTAAAAATAAAGAGTTTTATTGCAGTTAAAAACAGCATTTATCTGCAGATAACAGCATCTGCTTGTTTCTGAGGGACAACTAAAGAAGTGTAAACTTCTATAAATAAAGAATAAATATAAATGTTATGGTCGTGGCCTTACCTGCTGTTGGCTCAGTGATAAATAAATAATGTGCCTTGTGAGCCGATGCTGATTACCACTTCACATTAACAACGTGATCAACACACTGGACCGTGTGGTTATTTCATGTAGACTATTCTACACTGCACACACCTGCAGTGTGATGTTTCCTAACATTACATATTCTTTATTTTCTGATTCTCTCATCATGTAGGAGACAATGTGGTTGTGACAGGCGGATACTTCCGGGACGTGCTGTGGTTCAGTGCGGACTGGGTCAGGATATATGAATGTGGGAACCAGCGCTGGGTGGACGGGCCGGCCCTGCAGAAGTCCAGGCACAGCCACTGCTCCGTAGGGCTGGACTCGGTGCTGTATGTCCTGGGGGGCAGCGTGGATGAAGGGCTGATGGCCGATGTAGAGAGGCTGGTCCTGGGCTCAGAGGAGTGGGAGGAGGTCAGCCCCATGGTGCGGGCTGTGGAGAGGGCGGCCGCTGCGGCTCTGGGCTCGTGCATCTACGTGGCGTGTGGCCTGGATGAAAACGGGGAGGTGTACGGAGGAATCCAGAGGTACACGGTGAAGGAGGATCAGTGGGACGTCGTCTCATATTCTCCATTTCCACGGTGGGTGAAGTGCTGACATTTTCTTTAACAAGTCTGATAAGGTATTGACTTAATGTATGTAACAGTCTTAAGGACTTAATGGCTATTAAAAAGATAGGAATCAAACTTAAAGTCTTAAAAGGAAGGATTTTGTGATATTACAATTTTAAATCTCAAAAAGAATTGGTAAAATCTATTTTTATCTCTCTCTCTCTCTCTCTCTCTCTCTCTCTCTCTCTCTCTCTCTATATATATATATATATATATATATATATATATATATATATATATATATATATATATATATATATATATATATATATATATATATTTAGTAGATCTTCTAACTTTTCCACTGAACAAAAACAAGTAATGTTTTATGTAATATTATTAAAAGTATATTATTTTTTAATTTTGATGGTTATTATAAAATTGCTCTTAGATTTTGATCAGAGTAGCATTAAAGAAATCTTAAATTTAATTTGCTTTAAACTATACGAACCCTGTTTTCGAAAAAGAAATGTCACCATATAATTCTTTATTAGTATTGTTTTTAAAATAGTTTCTCCTTCCAGCCTTGGTTGGCAGGCATGTGAAAATGAAACCTTTTTTAACCCTCTCTCAGATATGACCTGGTAGCCACAGAGCTCAACGGCGCCCTCTACCTGTTTGGAGGCCAATCCTTGCGTTTTGACGTGGAGACAGACGAGTGGACGGTGCAGGAGGAGGAATGTCTGGACAGGAAGTTCTTCTGCGGCTGCACAACAGTCAGCGGGCAGATGTACCTGCTCAACGAGAGGAAGAGCAACAAAGCATTCCCCAACATGGTGCTGATGGACCCCTACATAGACACGTGCATTGAGGTGGACGACGCCATCCCCTGCCCTGTGCCCCTCAGAGGGTGTGTCACCATGAGGATGGTCACGTGACGGGAGTACATTTACTCAAGTACTGTATTTAAGTTCACATTTGAGGTACTTGAGTATTTTCTTTCTACATTTCAGTTACTTTACAAATGAAGACTTCTGCGTATAAAACACAGACTTATACTTGCTTATAAAATACTTACAACACTTTCTTCACTTGTTCTGAAATCATAAACACAGGAGAGAAAACTATTTCCATCAAACGTAGAAAATGAAACACCAGAACTTTGCGTTTCAGGTCTTCCGTACACATTTGTGCGAGAAAACGAGCATAGTGCGATGTAATTGCTTGTATATGTATATCAAATATAAAAACACTTGAGAGAGATGTTAGTGTCACTCAGAGCACGTCCCAAACATATTTTTTATGTCAGACGTCATGATGTGAAATAAATGCAAAAAATAAAAATCAAATCAAATCAAATCAAATTTATTTGTATAGCCCAATATCACAAATTATACATTTGTCTCAGTGTGCTTTACAGACTGTACAGGTTACAACATCCTCTGTCCTTAGACCCTCGCATCGCACAAGGAAAAACTTCCTAAAAGAAACCCCAAAATTAAAGGGGAAAAAATGGAAGAAACCTCAGGGAGAGCAACTGAGGAGGGATCCCTCTCCCAGGACGGACAGACGTGCAATAGATGTCGTGTGTACAGGATAAACAACATAGTACAAATACAACATTTGACAGAAATTATGTTGTGTTGGAAAAAAAAAAAAGAAATAGAAAGTTTGGATGAATCCAGGAAAATGTCAATAAGGCTTCCCGGTGTCCAGCAGGACCAGGTCAGCAGGCGCTGTCACGATTCATGATCCTGACGTAAACTTTATCAGTGGCAACCTGCCACATGAGAGACAGACACTCCGGGGATGATACCCCGGATGGTGAGTTAGTAACATATATTTACATAAATGCATACAGATAGAGAGGGAGAAGAAGAGAGGGAGAAGAAGAGAGAGGGAGAGAAGGAAGAGAGCAGGGAGGTGTCCCCCGGCAGTCTAAGCCTATAGCAGCATAACTAGGGGCTGATCCAGGGCAAACCTGAGCCAGCCCTAACTATAAGCTTTATCAAAAAGGAAAGTCTTTAGCCTACTCTTAAATGTGGAGAGTGTGTCTGCCTCCCGAACACAAACTGGAAGCTGGTTCCACTGGAGAGGAGCTTGATAGCTGAAGGCTCTGGCTCCCATTGTACTCTTAGAGACTCTAGGAACCACAAGTAACCCTGCAGTCTGGGAGCGTAATGCTCTAGTTGGTTTATAAGGTACTATGAGATCTTTAAGATATGCTGGAGCCTGACCTTTAATTGATTTGTAAGTCAGGAGAAGGATTTTGAATTCTATTCTGTATTTTACCGGGAGCCAGTGCAGAGCAGCTAATACAGGAGTAATATGATCCCATTTCCTTGTTCTAGTCAATACACGTGCCGCTGCATTTTGGATCAACTGAAGAGTCTTAACCGACTTTTTTGGACAACCTGATAACAATGAGTTGCAGTAATCCAGCCTTGAAGTAACAAATGCATGGACTAGTTTTTCTGCATCATTTTGAGACAGGATGTGTCTTATTTTTGCAATGTTACGTAGATGAAAGAAGGCAGTCCTTGAGATTTGTTTTATGTGGGAGTTAAACGACAGATCTTGATCAAAGATGACGCCAAGATTCCTTACAGTGGTGCTGGAGGCCAAGTTAATGCCATCCAGAGCTTCTATGTCATTAGAAAATGCGTTTCGGAGGCGTTTAGGGCCAAGTATAATAACTTCAGTTTTGTCTGTGTTTAACATCAAAAAGTTGCTAGACATCCAAGTTTTTATGTCCTTAAGGCATGCTTGAAGTTTAGCCAATTGATTGGTTTCATCTGGTTTAATTGATAGATATAATTGGGTATCATCCGCATAACAATGAAAGTTTATAGAGTGGTTCCTTATAATATTGCCCAAAGGAAGCATATATAAGGTGAATAGAATCGGTCCAAGTACAGAACCCTGCGGAACTCCGAGACTAACTTTGGCTGTCATGGAGGATTTATCGTTAACAAGTACAAATTGAGATCGCTCAGATAAATAGGACTTGAACCAGCTTAGTGCGGTTCCTCTTATGCCAACACAATGTTCCAGTCTCTGTAGTAGAATGTCATGATCAACAGTGTCGAAAGCAGCACTGAGGTCTAACAAGACAAGAACAGAGACGAGTCCTTTGTCTGAAGCCAATAGAAGGTCATTGGTAACTTTCACCAGTGCCGTCTCTGTGCTATGATGAACTCTAAATCCAGATTGAAAAACCTCAAATAAACTATTATTATGTAAAAAGTCACACAACTGTTTTGCGACTGCTTTCTCAAGGATTTTAGCGAGAAAGGGAAGATTAGATATCGGCCTATAGTTGGCTAAAATCTCTGGATCAAGACCAGGCTTTTTAAGAAGTGGTTTTATTACAGCTACTTTAAAGGATTTTGGTACGTAGCCAGATAATAAAGACAGGTTGATCATATTTAATAACGAAGTGTTAATTAAGGGTAAAACTTCTTTAAACAGTTTAGTTGGAATCGGGTCTAAAAGACAGGTTGATGGTTTAGACGATGAGATTGTTGAAGTTAGTTGGTTAAGGTTGATTGGAGTAAAACAGTCTAGATATATTTCAGGAGTTACAGATGTTTTTAAAATTCCAACAGTTGAAGTTAAGTCATTACCAATTGAGGTCAGGAGGAGATTAATTTTGTCTCTAATAATTATAATTTTATCGTTAAAGAAACTCATGAAGTCGTCACTACTGAGAGATATAGGAACAGAAGGCTCTGTAGAGCTGTGGCTCTCTGTCAGCCTGGCTACAGTGCTGAAAAGAAACCTGGGGTTGTTCTTATTTTCTTCTATTAAGGAAGAGTAATAAGCTGCTCTGGCATTACGGAGAGCCTTCTTATACGTTTTAAGATGATCTAACCAGACTAAACGAGATTCTTCCAATTTAGTGGAACGCCATTTACTTTCAAGATTTCTCGACTTTTGTTTTAGTTTGCGGATTTGTAAATTAAGCCATGGAGCTTTCTTTTTCTGTTTTATGATCTTCTTCTTAAGAGGAGCGACAGAGTCGAGTGTTATTCGCAGTGAGGCTGCAGCGCTATCAACAAGATGATTAATTTGGGAGGGACTAAAGTTAGCATTGGAGTCCTCTGTTATATTGATATTGAGTCCTGGTATTGAATCAAGTGCTGATGGAATCACTTCCTTAAATTTAGTCACAGCACTTTCAGATAAACATCGAGCGTAGGATATTTTGCCTACTGGCTTGTAGTCCAGTAACAGGACTTCAAAAGTTATTAAAAAATGGTCTGATAAAAGAGGATTATGTGGACACACTGATAAACTTTCAATTTCAACACCATATCCCAGAACAAGGTCCAGAGTGTGGTTTAAACAGTGAGTTGGTTCATGTACATTCTGACTGAACCCAATTGAATCTAATATTGAGATAAATGCATTATTAAGGCTGTCACTATCAACATCCACATGAATATTAAAGTCACCTACAATAATTACTTTATCTGTTTTAAGGACTAAATTTGATAAAAATTCTGAGAATTCAGATAGAAATTCAGAGTACGGACCAGGAGGGCGGTACACAGTAACAAATAAAATTGGCTTTATTGTTTTCCATGTTGGGTTTGAGAGCGTAAGAACAAGGCTTTCAAAAGAGTTATATTTTAGTTTAGGCTTAGGATTGATCAAGAGGTTTGAGTCAAATATGGCCGCAACTCCACCTCCTCGGCCAGTACCTCGAGGAATGTGAGTATTAATATGACCAGGTGGAGTAGATTCATTTAGACTGACATATTCTTCATGTCTCAGGTTTCAGTGAGACAAAATAAATCAATCTTATTATCTGATATTAAATCATTTACCAATCCAGCTTTCGTTGATAAAGATCTGATGTTTAAGAGCCCACATTTAATTTTTTGATTTAGTTGCACTTTTGCAGTGGTGGTGTTTATTTTAATTAGGTTTTCATGTATAACTCCTCTTCTGTTAACCATAGACTTGATTAGTTTCAGTGGTCGTGGGGCAGACACAGTCACTATGGGGATTTGAGTGGGTGACTGCCCGGAAAGAAGCACAGAGAAGTGTGTAAGACTACAACTCTTTGTCCTGGTCTCAACTCTGGGTTGTCATGGATTAGGTCCACTAATAGACTGTGTAATATTATTGGATATGAGATCTGCTCCAGCCAAAGTAGGATGGATGCCGTCACTCCTAATCAGACCAGGCCTTCCCCAGAAAGTCCGCCAATTGTCTACGAAGCCCACATCATTATCTGGACACCACCGTGAGAGCCAGCGACGGAATGATGACATGCGGCTAAACATGTCATCATTCAAAAGATTTGGCAGAGGACCAGAGAAAACTACGGAGTCCGACATTGTTTTGGCAAATGTACACACCGACTCCACATTAACTTTAGTACACTCCGATTGACGCAATCGCGTGTCATTACCGCCGACGTGAATAACAATCTTACTGTATTTACGTTTAGCCTTAGCCAGCAGTTTCAAATGTGCTTCTATGTCGCCCGCTCTGGCACCAGGAATGCACGTGACTGTCGTCGCTGGTGTCTCAAAATGAACGTATCTCAAAATTGAGCTACCGATAACCAGAGTTGGCTTCTCAGCTGGTGTGTCACTGAGTGGGGAGAATCTGTTAGAAACAGCAAGCGGTTGGTGGTGAACCGTGGGCTTCTGATAACACTTCTTTCGGACAGTCACCCAGTCTCCCGGCTGCTCGGGTCCCGCCGGGGGACGGCTAACAGGAGATACCACTGGTCGACCCGCACCGACTATAGGGGGCTTGCTAACAGCTACACTTGCTAACCGCTGACTAGCCATGGTGCGGAGCCGCTCATCTATCCCTCTAAAACTCGCCTCCAACCCTGCGTATAAACTACATTTAATACACGTACCATTATCACTAAAGGAGGCCGAGCAATAGCTAAACATGAAACACACCGAGCAGGAGAGAGCAGAAGAGGGAGATGCCATCGCTAGCTGCCGAGCTGCAGCAGCTAACGTTAGCAGAGCCGAAAGGAGCGTAAAGAATTGAGGATTTAACGAGAGTCGCTAAGAGAAGGAGGATAAGGAGAGAGTTGTAAGTGCTTAGGAAGTACAAGTATAGGTTTAGATAGATGACAGGTAATTAGCCGATGTGATCAAGAATATAATAACATTAACTGGGTCAAACTGGAGCTGCCGAAGTATGCTACCAGCAACACAGAAACATTAACAACCGGAAATGACGCGCTTACCGTAACCATACACTGTAAAAAAGCTGTAAAATAACACAGTAGTGCTGATTTATTCAATAAAAGTCATTTATTAAAACTTTCCATCTGGTCGTACAATCAAAGCATCCACGTGAACTCATAAGAACCAAGTGTTACTGTCATGGAAACATTTCTACTTTTAGATTTCATTTAAAATACAATATTCTAGCGTGGGCCGTGAGTGTGTTTATTGTGGATCAGCCCTTTTAGTGCTCTACAACATGAAGTGCTATAAAGTGTGTGTTGTTCGGACACACACACACACACACACACACGCACCACACACACACACACACACACACACACACATACATCCCAGCTTCTACTCTCAGCACTTATCTTAAAGGGGACATGTGCTCATATTCAGGTTCATACTTGTATTTTGGGTTTTCTATAAGAAGATGTTGACATGCTTTAATGTTTGTTAGTTGGTAGACACACTACACACACACACACACACACACACACACACACACACACACACACACACACACACACACACACACCATATGTCCCCTTTAAAGGTTTGCCTTCAGTAACCTGTGAAAGTGTAACACTTGTTGTTGGTCGTGGGTGATGATGGTTTCTAACATCTCTGTGCTAAACTCTAAGTATACATGTCTTCACTCTTTAAATACGTCCGGACATGCGTAGAATTCAAACGCCCTCGTGTTCCCGAGTAGAGCTCAGTCTCGTCATATCAAAATACGAAAAATCTCATGTGTCATAAAGCGTTTGACCTTTATACACAGCAATATCTCACGTTTCTCTAATGCCCGTCTGTGTGCATACTTGTCATGGCTTACTTATTCACTTCCAGCCTCGCTAACATCTCAAGCTGAAACATCAACAGTCACAGTTCAAAGCTGTGGATCCTCCTCAGCTTCACGTCCAGTGTTCAGCAGCCAAGGCACAGAACTAAAGTCCAGCAGAACAAACCTGAACACAAACCTTGTGGAGGGATCATGCCGCCTGTCACAATGCCATTCAAAGTAGAAAAAGAAGCAGAACACACACTCACACACACATATGGTTTGAGTAGATGTGTCTTCATTTCTTCATAAAGGCATCTTTTGATCGGACACGGCTGAGTGATACGTTCTTTGTGCACGAGGGGGCGCCATATCTCTTCTAAGAAGCATAACTGACAAAAAATATAACTTTATAATCCAAAGGGGCTTCTGCCACACATTAAACAACATAAACTTCACCTGTTGGGTAAATGGTTCATAGAAAATATGTATATAAAGTGGCTTATCAACAGATTCACTACAATCAATATCCTTAATAGTCTATGTACAATGATACAAAGCTGCGGGAGTCAATCACTGTTACATTCTTTAGTTTGCTCAGATTAGATTCTATGTAGAAAGCATTTAGTTTCCCTCGTTGAGCAAAAGAAAGAATAAATGCATTATGTCTTATGTGTTTAAGTGCATTATGTATTTAAATGCATTATGTGTTTAAGTGCATTATGTATTTAAATGCATTATGTGTTTAAAAGCATTATGTGTTTAAATGTATTATGTGTTTAAATGCATTACGTGTTTAAATGTATTATGTATTTAAATGCATTATGTGTTTAAATGTATTATGTGTTTAAATGCATTATGTGTTTAAATGCATTATGTGTTTAAATGCATTATGTGTTTAAATGCATTATGTCTTATGTGTTTAAATGTATTATGTATTTAAATGCATTATGTCTTATGTGTTTAAATACATTATGTATTTAAATGCATTATGTCTTATGTGTTTAAATGCATTATGTCTTATGTATTTAAATACATTATGTATTTAAATGCATTATGTGTTTAAATGCATTATGTCTTATGTATTTAATACATATGTATTTAAATCATTATGTTATGTAGTTTAAATGCATTATGTCTTATGTATTTAAATACATTATGTATTTAAATTCATTATGTCTTATGTATTTAAATGCATTATGTCTTATGTATTTAAATGCATTATGTCTTATGTATTTAAATGCATTATGTCTTATGTATTTAAATGCATTATGTCTTGTGTGTTTACAAACAAGTTCTTATAAAACAAAGAAACAAAAACAGCATAAATACAAAATCTGCAAAAACCATCCCATGATTTCACTTCCTCCTTGTTTTGTTAACTATATCGTACAATCATAGGTGCTCTCTCTTTAAAAAATAAATACAGATAAGCATGATGCAGTCGTCAGATGGATGATGGATGTACACGAGCCATGTGTCTGTATCATGTGTCCAGCGGGGACGTGGGAGGATGCTGCACTACCTGGCTTTGGGCAGTCGGCTGGTTATGTTCCTCTGGTTGGTCAGGTTGTTCAGCACGCAGTTGTTGGCCAGCGATGCCAGTTTGGAGTTGATGGCACCTTTTCTTTGCTCCCAGCTGCACTCGTCCCCTTCATCCTCAGGCTCCTCCTCTTCATCGCCCACCTCGCTCTCCTCATCGCTGCGTTCATCTCGCTCCAACTATGAAAAAAAGAAGAAGTTTGCTGCTAAAGTGACTGTAATCATTCCCTTAATCATTCCCTTCCCTTCTGTTATTGTTTTATTTGATTTAAAACACAAGTAAGTGCATAACAAAGATAAAAAGGGAAACTGAGCTAACGAGTAGAAATGAGCAGAAACAATCAGGAGACAACAATCCAATACAAACAAAGAAGTACATGAAAAAACAATACAGGGAAAAGAAAAATGTATAGAAGTCAAGAAAAATGGATAAATGTGAAGACAATTTCCTTTTAAAGGGGTCGTGTGTAGGATTAGGGGAACCACATATCGGAGAACTACGGTGGCCTGCAGGTAATGTAAAAACACGAGTTAGGTTTGTCCCTTCTGAGCACCTGTAGAAACATGGCGGACTGAAGAGGACCCGCTTCCATCTCTATCTACAATAATGAAAACATAGTTATGAATATTATATTCCATTTCTGCTCATAGACCCCCGTAAATACTGCGCACTGGTCCTTTAAAATGTTCTAACGCGCTCTTGATATTGTCGTCTTTGACCTTCCATACATGCAAACCAGGATCCCTGAGGGAGCACTGGCCGTGTTTGGTTTGGTAAAAAGGAATCTGAAGAGGATCAACACGTCTAATATGATGTGAAATAATTTAGGAATTAAATTTGAAGAAGTTGCTCAACGATGATGGTGAAGAAAAAGGCAAGATAAATAATAAATAATCAAATAAAGCAGATAACGTTCTCCTCTCACCTTGCCCAGGAACATAAACTTGTAGACCATGCGCAGGATGAGATACGCCCAGAAGATGTGCAGTGCCTGCAGCACTAACAGCAGCGCGTTGAAGAAGTAATAACCAAAGAAGGGCTGGAAGAATTCTTGAGACACCACCAAGGTCGCGTGGACCACTCTGAGAAACACACGTGAGACACATCAGCATCCATCCTGCTACACTATATATACACACAGGGACGACTGTGTCCTCATACCTACACTGATTCAGTGAAACGCTCACTAACATTTGTACTCTTAGAATGGTTTGTTGAGCCCTGAGGGAAGTCATGTGTCACAATATCAGAGTTCCTATTGGTCCAAAGCTCGCGTGGGAGTAATGGACACTATGTGCTTGTTTTATTGGTGCAAATGGTTCAAATCTGCAGAACCTTTTAATGATAAAGCACCATTTATTTGTGAATCCCTGATGTAGACCACTCAAGCACTGTGGCGGCTGTGGCTCAGGCCCCTGCAGTCAGCATGTCAAAGTGTCCTTGGGCAACATACTGAACCCCAAATTGCTCCCGATAGAGTGTGTGAGTGTGTGGTTATGGTTACATCTGCTGATGTGCACCTTGTATGGAGCCTATGAATGTGTGTGAATGCTAACATGTGTTGGTGAGTGATCGCAAAGATTGTAGAAGAACTTTATGAAAGCAGTCCATTTGGTTTCTACAACTGGCAAAGTCTACTCTTTTCCGTGGACTATAAACCTGCTGAAGGTAAGAAACCAGTGATGTCAGGTTGGTGGGAGACCAGAAAACGTGGACACAGTGTGATGCACCAGAACAACTGAGTAGATCCTACTCCAGGAAGTGAAAGTTGTCTTGTTGTCTTATTGCTAGGACACGGACTTGCAAAACAAATGACCACAGAAATAAATAAAAAACACTCCCAGGTTTGATGCCGTGTGTGTGTTGCTCGTAAAAGTCAATGATGTTCTACCTGCCAGGAAACACCACCAGCCTCGTCAGCAGGAAGACCAGAGCGAAGACGACGAACAGCGAGTCGCACTGTCCTCGTCCAGCCAGCGTAGTGAAACATCTTGGCGGACTTCAAGAAGAGAAAAGTGCAGGTTAGTTATCCGAACCAAACACTCTCACAGCTTCCATCTTGTGCCTTCCAGCTGCAGGATAGTTTCTCTAAACACCACCGGATCTTATTTCACCAGGAAGGAGGAAGGAACATTCAGAGGAAAGAAAATCTCATAAAAGAAGAATTTTCTAAATGTAAAACAAGGAAGAAATTCCCCCGAAATGAGGCATTTAAATCTAACACCTATTGTCAAATCAGTGGCAGGACAGAGATGATTGAACTCCGGCCAACATGTGATTAATAATCTGCAGTTATTAAATATAAGAAGATTCCCAATTTCTAATGTACGGGATCAGTTCCTCCGGCTGTGCAGGATGAATATGACACGTCCTCCCTTTACGACTTGTATCAGAGGCCAGACCACGAGCGACGAGCTCCACACATTTCCTCAGCTTGACAATCGTTATTTTCAGATGCTATCAGTGAAATGTTACACCCAGAAAATCTGCCTCATAAAACCAAGGACGACGGAGCCGTTGTCTCGCTGAGGGACTCGCAGGTAAAACCTTTACAGCCACAAAGCATCATAATGCTTTTCTACGTGCATCAGTTCATCTCGGATGGAGGTTTATAATGCGTTAGTGTGTAAAGAAAGGACAACGTCCATTCAGCTGAAGTTCCCCGTGACCTTTGTGCAATGTTTTGGGCTTTTCAAAGCATTGCATGGGAGTTAACGAAATACTTCATGGTACTTTTTGTATTCTTCTCTCTTGAAGGGGAAATATGATGAACGATCAGCGCTGAGTGACACAAGTTACAGCAGCAGGAAGTAAGGGGAAAAACAACTCAATCTTTTGGGATTTTTCCAAAAGAGAGGCGAGCGAGGGTTGAAAGGTTCAAGGGGAACTTTTATTGTATTTGGCAACAGTTTAGATCAGAGGTCTTCAACGTTTCTCAGGCCAAGGACCCCCAAACTGATGGAGAGATGGAGCAGGGACCCCCTACTATATACATTGTATCTGACTGTAGGCGTGTGCGCACATGTGTGTGTGTGTGTGTGTGTGTGTGTGTATATAGAGACAGACGGTGAATACAGGTACATAGAGACAGATGTATGAGAAAAATATTAAAAGTAAAGTATTAAAATTCACGTGCGGTGTTTTACCTCGAGAAGGAAGTCAGAGGAGTCGTGCACCAGCATCACCAGAGTGCCAACCCTCACAAAGTTGGCGCAGTAGGAGAAGGCGATGAGGAATATGGTGGCGATGTGATGAATGACCTGTTCTCTGAAGTCCTGGAACACACACACGAACACACAGTGTGAGCGAGACGTGGCATAACTAAGACTTTGTTTGGAAACTTCTATTGGAAGGCAGATTTGCGAGTTGTCTGGAGTGATTAGTTGTTGTGTTTGAAGCTCAGATATCCTTAAAAAAAACTTTTTTCTCACTGAATTTAGAACATTTTGTAAGAACGCTGTCACAGCAACTGAAGTGGTTCCATACAGAAACACAGAAACATGAAAAATAGATGAATTCCATCCATTATTTATTGTCATTTCTGTATCTAGAGTATCTTAGTAGTTTAGAGCACATTTAAAACGTTGGAGTTCTTTTGAGGTGAATCCATTTCTTCTTCTATTTCAGTGGATTTGACATCATCTGCTCTCTCTTATCTCTTACTAATGATTTTAAATCCTGCAATACTCAGTTTTAAATGAGAGCAAAGTCCACACATGTATGATGTAATAGCAGATAAATCTGTATCAAGTAGAATCATGCAAGAGAAAAACAACATTTGGATTACACTGTGAAGAAAAGTGTTGCACACGTTTAGCTTTTTGGTTTCGGACAGGAAACCATGTGTGCTCTGAGATTTTAAGTGTGTGTGTGTGTGTGTGTGTGTGTGTGTGTGTGTGTGTGTGTGTGTGTGTGTGTATCAAGCTCACACTCACTTTTCGCTTGACGTCCACAGAGACGCACAGAAGCAGCGACAAATAGAAACCCATTTCCAAGACGTAATAGCAGTAATGAGCTTCAGCTACGGGCTGAAGAATGAGAGGAAGAGAGAAACAATACGTCAACATTTACATCATCACTCTGCTTATCTGCGTCGCCTCACAGAAACACTCGTACTGAGTGTTAAAGCGTTTACAGGCAGCGAAGATAAACATCAGATGTACGTAGATGAAAGTACATGGTCACAGAATAACATGTTTTCAGAGCGTTAGAGATGCTGATGTGCTATCTCCAATCCAAACACCTCATGCATTCACAGTCTGCAGCGACACAATGGCAGGAAGTTGACGGAGGTTTTTAATCCTTAAAAACATCCTTTCTCCGGCACAAGAACTCAGAAAGGGGAAAGATAAAGGTCAGCGGCCGTGTCGCCTGCAGGAGCTGGAATCAGTCAAGCTGCAGATGCAGAGAGAAGCTGCTTTGCATTTGTTCTCGTGTTTCTGTTCCCCAAAGGAACGCAGACCTGCAGGCAGACCGAGCTGTCGGCATCAGCAGAGATGTTAGCTTTTCAAAATAAGAGTAGAAACGTTAGTGTGTGGGCGCGGAGTACTGACCTCTGTGGCTGCATCTTCCCACATAGACTAAAGACTTTGTTTTTAAAAAACTCTATCAAACAATACTTTGGCCGCCCTGCAGTAACTGTGAGGACCCCCTCGGGGTCATGGACCCCCTGTTGACCCATGTGTTTGTGTATATCACAGTTGTGCTTGAGACACGGTTCAGTGTAGTAAAATGAATGCTCATCAAAAGCTCAGAGAGCCTGTGATGCTTTCTCCAAACAAAGATCACATACGATGAAGAAAAGAGGAAAAACGTCACGTTAGAGAATCTGTAACGTTTTCTGTTGTCGTCAAACATACAGAGATACAGAGACACAGAGCGTGTGCAATAACTGAAAGTTCTCACTGACTGTTCTGGGATGAAAGAAAAGCACATTAAACTAAATCTCACCTGTTTGGGATAACCCCTCCAACACTCTCTGTGGTCCCAGAGCCACGGCGTCTGTAACATCAAACCATCATCAGCAGTTAAACACGCTGTCAGCACGTACAGTCCAACGTTCAACCAGAGTAATAATAGAAATAACTAGAGTCGTGATGAATCTTCTAAACGCAGACTTACATCAAACAAAGAGCCGAGCCCCGCAGTGAAGGACGCGACGTAGAAGACAAACCTCCAGCTGCAGATAAACGTAAACAGCATCATGAGTTAGAGGAACACGTCTCATTAGTGAATCAGTTCAATCGGGAGGCGTGTCGTGATGTTGTGCAGGAGCGCTGTGTGTACCAACAGTGTCGTCACAGGACTCCAGACTTGCTCGACGTGACACAGATCACTCGAAAGGACTCGAGTTTTGTTTTTGAAACATGATTGGGTAATTTTTTTATGAAATACACGCAAACCTGGCAACCTATCAGGACGCAGCAGACCAGCAGAGGTCAACACACGAGGCAGCGAGCGTGGATACAGATAACCAGTCATATCATCAGTTTCATCTGACTGGAGTTGTTCAGACTCCCTCCGCTGTGTTCACATGAAGATGAAGGTATGAAGGCTTTGTGGTGTGTGTGTGTGTGTGTGTGTGTGTGTGTGTGTGTGTGTGTGTGTGTGTGTGTGTGTGTGTGTGTGTGTGCGTGCGTGTGTGTGTGTTTAAGGAAGTAAAATCTCACGAGGCCTCCGAGAACTTTTTGGTGTTGCCGGGTCGATCCTGGTTCCTTCTGTGTCTGAACCAGGTCTGGATCTTTCTCTGGGAGAGTCCACACTGCTTCCCCAAGCTCACCACCTCATTCTGAATACACACATACACACACACACACACACACACACACACACACACACACACACACACACACACACACACACACACACACACACACACACACACACACACACACACACACATTAACACATACAGTATGTGGCACACAGTGGTGAGACTTCATATTTGCACTTGGAACTAGATGTTTATTCTGTCTCCCAGAGATGCAACATCTCACATGAACCATGAGCCTGAGCTTCCTGCTGCCTGACAGTCGTGTCATTACTTCACTGCAGGAAAATGCAGATCAGACAAGCTGCATATTTGACCCGTCAGGAAGAAGGACTCACACACACACAGTGATACATGTTCTGGAGCCAATCATTTGTTCTGCACTGATGAGCCTGTAACACGGCTGCTCTCTCTTTATGCTGCTGCTGCTGCTGCTGCTGTTGCTGCTGCTGCTGCTGCTGCTGCTGCTGCTGCAAGTCAGGGCTCCCGTGCATGCACATGCACAGACACACAACGCAGCACAGAGCTCATGGAGCTTCTTCACGTCTCATCCCTCAGTGTCGCAGCGCCAAACAAAATCAAGAGGAAGGTGGAAAATATCCCTGTGAACCTAAACATCTCTGCAACATGCCTGCACATGTTCAGAGGGAAGATAACACAACTTCTTCTGCACATAGGAACCTTTGCAATCATACAGTAGTGACATGTTTGATGCAGAGGATAACTAACCTCAGCGGGGAGCGGAAACTGAGGAGAGCAGACGGCACGCGGATGGTGGAGGTTTTTAAAAGAAGCA
>NC_041358.1:27474128-27514128 GCF_900634415.1 Cottoperca gobio
CTCTCAAAGACATATCTGAGGGCTATGAAGGCGAAGGCCAGGGGCAAGGTGTAGATGAGATCTCTGGGTCGAGGAAAGCGTCCCTCGTCCTCCTTCACCTCTATGTCCTGCCAGCGGACGCCAGGAGGAAGCCAGTACTCCTCCTGCCACAGCCACTCATTGAGCAGGGCCTCCATGCTGAGGGGAGGAGAACAGTTTCATGTGAGGAGACCCGACCTGGTGCAGCATTGATGCTTATTTAAACCAAACAGCAGCCGAGACCCTCAAGATTAGACCTTAGAAAAAGCACAGGGAGCAAATATTGCATGTTTTAAATTCCCCAAAGCTCAAGGTGGCATCTTCTGATTCCTCTTTGTATCCGACCAACAGTCCAAACCCCAAAGATGTTCAGTTCACGATCATATATGACAAAGAAAAGCAGCGAGTCATCACATTTGAGAAGGACTTCCCCTCTGAGTCGACAAACATTTCTATAGTCGATTAGTCATTTTTAATGCTTTATGTTGATGCTTAATGACTTCCAAGAAACTTGTGAGCACCTCTCTGGTAAACACGAGATTTAAAGTGATGCGTTTGCAGGATTCTTTGTGGAGAATCTCAGTTTTACAGATCTGTCAACGAAACTGCTTGATGTTTGTCAGCACAGCCCAACATGTGAGAAGATGAGACTCAGATTCTTGCCTGAGCAACGACAACAACAATTACAGTTATCAGAGTAGTTGCTGTCAATCAACTAATCGCTTAATCGACTAATTGTTTTAGCTTCACACCACCATGCAATGGAAATAACAACAAGAAACAACATTACAGCTCATTAGCTACATACCAGGTAACCCCCCCCCCCCCCAAAAAAAAAAACCAAACACGAGCGTCTGTATCACCTGCACAACAGCTTGATGCATGAATGAAACGCACGCACGCATATACTCATACACACAAACACATTGATAAACACACAGATGCTCACAGCTGATCGGTTTGAGTTTAAACGCTGCTTCTAACAGCGTCACGTTGGTTGTCGCGGTTCAACATGAGCGCGTGTGTTAAACGATGTTAACATCCTGCACCAACCAGGTTACATATGACAAGAAACGCCACATAAGCTATTATTATTAATAATAACCCACAATGTGTGGCAGCCACAGGAAGCCTCGCGCTGACCAGCCCCACCAACAAACAGCTTCCCTCTGACATCACATGTCTATTACAGATGCAACATTGTTAAGCCGCCCTACTGCTGTTCCATAATAGAATAAATGCAACATTGCGGTTACCTGTCCGTGCGCCTGTGATGGAGATGCGAAGCGCACAGCAGCAAACGTGAGAGGAGGAGCGAGTCTGACGCAACCTGCTCCTGCTGAGGGAGAGAGGCACGCGCTGTCACCGCCGTCATCTCATTCTGGGGTTTGTGCATGAGATAAGCATATGGTGTATATATATATGTGTCACAGTCAGCATGATATTGTGTTACAGCTGTTATTCTGTCAGTACAGAGATGATCATCTTAAAACATGGGACGTCATCTTGTCTGTTGACTGCAGTAAAGCTCCAAAAAAGTTTATCCACAACTGAAGTTGTTTACCATTTAAATGTTATGTTATTTTAAGTATCAAAAATTTGGTAACAAATAATAAATCCATGTCAGAAACTTTTTTTTTCATTCAAATGTGTCTAAAGAAATCACTGTAATATTCTTATTTTTGAATTATTTACTTTATTTAGCTATTGATATCATCCTCATTATCATTATTATTATCATTATTATTATTTTATTATTATAGTATTATTAGTATTATTATTATCATTATTTATTATATTATTATTATTATTATTATCATTATTAATATTATCATTATTATTATCATTATTATTATTATTATTATTATTATTATTATTATTATCATCCATTATTATTATTATTATTATTATTATTATTATCATTATTAATATTCTCATTATTATTATCATTATTATTATTATTATTATTATTATTATTATTATTATTATTATTATTATCATCATTATTATCATCATTATTATTATTATTATTATTATTATTATTATTATTATTATCCTTATTATTATTATTATTATTATTATCATTATTATTATTATTATTATTATTATTATTATCATTATTATTATTATCATCCTTATTATTATTATTATTATTATTATTATTATCATCATTATTATTATTATCATTATTATTATTATTATTATTATTATTATTATTATCATCATCATTATTATTATTATTATTATTATTATTATCATTATTATTATTATTATTATTATTATTATCATCATTATTATTATCATTATTATTATTATTATTATCATTATTATTATTATTATTATTATCATCATTATTATTATTAATGTTATTATTATTATTATTATTCTTATTATTATTATTATCATTATCATTCTTATTCTTATTCTTATTATTAATATTATCATTATTATTATCATTATTATTATTATTATTATTATTATTATTATTATTATTATTATCATCCTTATTATTATTATTATTATCATTATTATCATTATTATTATTATTATTATTATTATTATTATTATTATTATTATTATCATCCTTATTATTATTATTATCATCATTATTATTATTATTATTATTATTATTATTATTATCATCCTTATTATTATCACCCTCATTATCATTATCATTATCATTATTATTATTATTATTATTATTATTATTATTATTATTATTATTATTATTATCATTATTATTATTATTATCATCATCATTATAATTATTGTCATCATTGTTAATATAATCATTATTTTTTATCATTATCATTATTTAAAAAAAAAATCAGCTTCAATTAATTAAATATGTTTTGCAGTGTTCAGTAAATCACTACTTATTGCCTAACCTGCTGAAACTACAAGCAAATATAAATATGTTTCTTTTTTTTTCTACTCATTTCGTTATGCTCATTTGTCTGCTAGTAATGAGCCGTAGACATTTCTGGGGGAAATCCCAGCAGCTTGAATGAAGACATACTTTCCTCTTGTTCTACTTCCTAGAATAAAAAGGAATCTGTGCTTTCATCACAAATGTCTTAGTAAAAGACCAAAATATTAATATTTATGATTTCTCAAAGCATCTTCTTATTGTAGTGCAGCAAGAAAAGAAGCAGCAAAGCACAGCGGAGAGCAGTGAAGGAGATCCTGATCCTGATCCTGCAGAGAAGAACATCATTGCAAATAATTAGGGGAAATTAAATATTGTGTTAGAGAGCTTATTATTTCAGCTGTAGACACACCATACACCGAGGATATTACCCAAGTACTAATATTAACCAAAACATGGAACTGAGTTGATTCAGATAATTTTTACTGCCTCTGATATTCATCAGCGGTCACGTTAAGAAAGCTGATAAGAGTTTAGAGCCTCATGACGCTGCTTTTCATACCAATCATACTCTAACTGAACAAACAGAGAAGTTCCACCCACAGTTGTTTATGTACATATACACTCTGTTCTTTGTATTACAACACCCTCATGCTGTTAACCCTGATGTAGAGTGTGGAGGGGATTTAATGCTGTATGTAATCGACATCAGCATCCAAATATGTCAAATATTACTTTGAAAATGTTCCAAACTTCTGCTTTTTCTCACACAGAGATAACGTTACTGGCTTCCTGGTGTCATATGTAGTTCAAACTATTCTCCAGATGGTGTGTACATGTAGTAATAAAGAAAGTTTTGCCTTATGTCACATAATCTTTACCCTTTAGGTAATATAGTCTGGGAGTATTCCAGGTATTTCCCTCGACACAGACAATGAGTACGAATGTGTGTGTGCTTCTCTAGATAGAGTTTAGAGGGCAGAGCCTGAAGGACATTAAACGCAGTTTATTCCCTTATACTTTATTGTCCCAAAGGGGACATTTTTCTTGGGCAATAATTCTGCACACAGCTGCAATACACAGTAAAATAAACAATATGTATGCAGACCAGTGGAACACAGTAGAACAATATATTTACCTGCAAGAGGTCGGTTACATACTCTAATGTTGCTTAGGAGGATTATGAGACAATGGGCCCCTGGACACAGACATGCAAAAGGCCCGCCACCACTTTGTAGTTGTTTTGTGTCTCTTTGTCATTGTTTTGTGTCTCTTTGTAGTTGTTTTGTGTCTCTATGTAGTTGTTTTGTGTCTCTTCACAGTCATTTAGTGTCTCTTCCTGGCTGGTACGAGTACCCCTGTTGGCCCGTTCAGTAATCCACCCATGGTTGCAGGACCAGGGAAAGTATACACACACATACACACTGTTCTTCATAGTTTTGTTTTCAGGATCACCAGATCCATGCTGCATGTTTGCGTTGGCCAGCTGTTGTATCTTTCACACGCCAGAGCTAATTCTTTTTCATACGCTCATACCTGTGTGGTGACCCGGTTCCTCTCTGCCCCCACGAGCACACCTGTACCAACATGAACTGGCTGTGTGTACACTCACATGTAGTCATGCATATATATGAAAATACAAAGTCCCTTTTTCACCTCCTTGGCATACATATTGATTTCCTTAAAGTGAGCCAACAGCAAATCTATGAGACTTTATGTTATTAACACCAGAGGAGGAATGCTGCCTGTTTGGACTCACAGGTTACGTCATTTAGTGGATCGGGCTGGTACACAGTAAACACACACACATACATATGTCAACATTACACACACGCAATGGAGCGAAACAAAGGCTCCAGTTGAAACCAATAAATATTCTGCAACAGTAATGCAGAAAAAGAGTGAACTCATTGTTGGTTTTGAATGAGATCATATGTTTTTATAGAGAGGTTTTCCCATGGACGCTGGTGTCAGTGTGTGTTTGTGCCCAGACAAGCCTGTGTGTGTAGGTGCAAGTGTGTTATAATTGGTATAATGAGCGGAACATTGGTGTCCAAACAAGTGTGACAACCACTGAGTTCATTTCCTGTTTTACGGCCAATCACAACATCAGAGCACGGCACAACACTTTTGTCCAACTTCAAACCGTGTAAAATAATGTATTTATGTATGTATGTTCAGAAACACAGAAGGACTTCTGCCTTTGTCTCGTGTCCTCATGACATTCACAGTAACTGTTTTGGTAGATGCTCAAAATGATCGCATTTTGAGGAAAATGATGGTCGGTAAGTGATAACCACGAGAACAATAGGCAGACATGTTTAATTTGACAAAGTTTTGGTGGTATGTGTCAATCTGACATTTTCTGTAACTATTACTAAACCTCCGGGTCTGAAAAAAAGTAAAGCCAATGTGGAAGTTCCTTAATCTAACATTCTCTCTAACATCCAGCAGGGGGCAACTCCTCTGGTTGTATAGAAGTCTATGAGAAAATGTTTCTACTCCTCTGTAACCTCCAGCAGGGGGCGACTCCTCTGGTTGTATAGAAGTCTATGAGAAAATGTTTCTACTCCTCTGTAACCTCCAGCAGGGGGCGACTCCTCTGGTTGTATAGAAGTCTATGAGAAAATGTTTCTACTTCTCTGTAACCTCCAGCAGGGGGCGACTCCTCTGGTTGTATAGAAATCTATGAGAAAATGTTTCTACTCCTCTGTAACCTCCAGCAGGGGGCGACTCCACTGGTTGTATAGAAGTCTATGAGAACATGTTTCGCTCTTGATTTATTCCCTCAGTAACATTTTCCTGATGAGTTTATGTCTCAATCTGTAGTTTCAAGTCTTCTTCAACAAGATGTTCATTTAGTAACTTATGGAAACATTTAGAGTAAAATAGAGGATAAAGCAGCGTCTCTTTAGGGCGGGGCTATCTGAGATTGTATTTAGCTTAAACCTCCAGTGTCACTTCCGATTGCAAAACAACAACATGGTAACGGCAAATTTGAGGCTTTAAAACCGTAGTCCACAAACCAATGGGTGACGTCGTGGTGACTACGTCCACTTCTTACATTCAGATGTACACAGTCAATGGTCTTCCCTGGGCCCACAGTGTCCACCGTCTACATCCAGCCACCTTTAGGAGTAGGTACCTCGGGGAGTTGGGACCCTCTGCAAGACCCCTGGTTCTTAGCTCTGTACCTCTCTGTCTGGGCCAACAATAACACAGCCGGGGAGGTGGGGAATGTGCACAGGAAACCAGCGCTGTGCAGCAACAGCAGCGGTGGCGGCTCTGAGCCTGGCTGAGCTGAGCTGAGCTGCCGAAACCTTGGACTGAGTACGTTTCAGCTGGGGCCAGGGGGGCTCCTCCAGGAAACACATGCACACACACACACACACTGCTTACCCACGGGACCCTAACTGGGGATTACAGTGTGCACGTGCACATTCAAGCTGTTTGTCTAGACACACAGGCACATTTTTGCAGATTACACATCGGATGATGATCCTGTATTTCATCTGTGATTTTCTCATTCTCTTTATTTCTCTTTCATTAGCACACACACACACACACACACACACACACACACACACACACACACACACACACACACACACACACACACACACACACACCTCAGCACAGGCTCCCCTGATCTTTGTGTCCAGTGTGTGTGTCCCCCCGCCTCTCTGAGCAGTGACACTCCCTGTCATCCCCTTCTCCTTCTCTCTCCAGGTGTTTTGTCGGCCCCCCGTGGCTGCAGTACAACAGGCCTCTGTTCTCAGCTCCCGGTGGAAGACACTCTCACATGCACGCTCTCTCTTTCTGCCCTCTTCCTCAGTTACTCTCTCTTCCTTCCTCTATTAATTCCTCTCCCAGAGCATTCCTCGAGCTCTGCACTGTTGTTTCTCATTCTTTTGTCTGTTGATTTTGGCGTCAGCTCTCTGTCGGACCCCCAGAGTGAAGCCGGTTAACTCTGCGGCTCTAAGCTCTAAAGACAACAGTGCGAGGCCTCCTCTTCAACACACACTCTATCTGAGACCAGGCTAACACAACAACTGGAGGCATACAGTAAAGATGGTGGTCTCGGGGTAATTGAAAATGGACAAGGTGTAACCTCATTCCTGCACTGGACTAAAGAGTCGTACCACTTTATTCCAACGGAGGGCGCCAGACATTACAGTTTCTGCAGATACCGTCAGTATGGAGGTGGTGACCACTGGCCTTTGTAAAGTAAACTATGCATCATAAATAATGATTTTCTGCAAAACAAGGATTTGAATTAAATTTAGGTCAAAATATTTCAGTACTTTATCTTAAATAGGGTTTCAAATCCAGAACTTTTACTTGTAATAGAGTATATTTACACTGTGGTATTGGTACTTTTGCTTAAGTACTACTTCCACCTCTGCAAGTCACATTATCATATGAGCCGGTTGTAGGTTATGCACAAAAAATCTAACTAATGTAAGAATCAGACAAAAGATCCGAACACTTTATTAAAAGATTTTAGCATTTTTAACTGTGCAACTTTTTGAATTCCATTACAGTTCATTTAGCTGACCCTTTTGTCCAAAGCGACTTACAAAAAGTGCAATCATGAAGATACAACTCCAAACAGCAAGAATCTTGCAGAACAACAGCTTCAAATAAGCCAAACCAAGTGCAACAGACAGAAACAATAGAATATGAATTCAACTATTACCTAACAGTTAACAGTTATTTAGTTTTCTTCATTGGCCGAGGTGCAGTGGAAACAGGAGAGTTTTCAGTCTGCAGAAGGTGTGAAGACTGTCTGCTGACCTGACATCAATGCGGAGGTCGTTCCACCATTTTGGAGCCAGGATAGCAAACAGGCGGTTTTGTTTGAGGGGAATCTGGAACTCACTCGTAGTGAGGGAGTGGCGAGCTGATTGGCTGATGCAGAGCGAAGTGAACGTGCTGGGGTGTCTGGTTCGTCCATGGCCTGGGTGTAGGAAGGGGCTGATCCATTCACAGCACGGTGGACCAGCACCAGAGTCTGGAAGCAGATTCGGGCCGCCACTGGTAGCCAGTGAAGGAAGCAGAGGAGTGGTGCATTGTGGGAGAACTTGGGTAGATTGAAGACCAATCGGGCTGCTGCATTCTGGGTGAGCTGTAGAGGTCGAATTGCACATGTAGACAGTCCAGCGAGGAGGGAGCTGCAGGAGTCAAGGCATGAGATCTAATCTAACCACCATTACAGCGCAGAACCAGCGACGTATAAAGACGCAAACACATTCCTCACGCAGGTGATTGTAATCTGCATGAGAATCTACTCTCAAGATGGACCAATCAGAGCAGAGCTGAGCGTCTGACACGCCCACACAAGGTGCAGAGCAAGATCAATATTAAACAGGTAAATATTAAATACAATACTTCAAAGATTTAGTCAAATGTACATCATAAACCATCCAGAAATATATATATATATATATATATATATATATATATATATATATATATTATAGAAAACTAGATAAAAAGTAGTACTATTTAGAAAATGCATAGAAAAATAGAAAACCTTTCATACAGAAAACAAAGTGGAGCCTGGGCAAAGCAAGCTGAGTGTCTCTGAGCTACAGCGAATACTTCTTCAGCCTTTCTGTAACCCTTTCCAGCTTCTCAAACTGAAATCTATGTTTTTAAAATGTCTCCCACGAGGGGTTAACAGGAAAAACTAAGATAAGGAATCTGTAAATGTTTTCCTCAAAATGAGAAATGTGTATTAATCATTTTGAAGTTACTATCATCTGTTGTGTGATGTTCAGTCAATGCAAAACATCCTCCCATTGATTCCCACTAAATAAATGAACGATACAATAAGCAACGTTATGTTCAGGCGCATGCGTGCCAGGAGAATATTAGGGAGTGTTTCTGTTAATTCATTTCTGCTGTGGAAGCAAAAACAAGCAGCTGGATGGGTTCTGCGTTCAGACGTGTGTTTGTTTGTTTATGTGTTTATTGAAAAGTACATTTCCATCCTTTAAGGGGACCCGGGGAGGTAAACATCATTAAACTTCTTGTGAGGAAGTTTGATTGTCAGCTACAAAGCCTCTCTCACCCGCCTGTTTACAGCCTTAATTAACAGGCAAACTTCAAGTCAGATGGAGCTATGTCATCAGCCGTGTTGGGCCGGGGGTCAGACTCTCACAGCTCCACTCTGGAAGTATTTAGGAGACCCTGAGGTCATAACACGTAACGTCCCAGAGAGTATTGGGTCATCGTTGGACAATAATGGGACACGGTTTCACACAGCATGCAAGTTTACTTCAGTTTAATTTGATTAGAACTTCATAAATTGCTCACTGTGATTGTGTTTGCAGGTGTGTTCTGCATGGGAGTGCATGACTATCACTGAAACAATGAACCACAGGAAAGCAAAGGGTCGACAAAAACAAGATACAAAAACATGACACACAATTTAAATTCACAAAAAGTTCAACAAGAAACAAAATGTTCTGTATAATCTGAAACATGTTTACAAAAACAAACATGAAGTGAAGTCTTGACAACATAACTTTATTGAAACAATACAACTGAAATGAACAAACCTGAGTCATTGCATTGCAAATATGTTGTATTGTTTACTTGCAGAAACATGAAACACAGATGTGTTCCAACACGTTCCTCACCATTATATTCAAATCTTGTTGTTTTTAATGTGCTTTTCTTTGTAGTAAAAAGTCTCCCACTCAGGACACATGTGTGCTCACATCTAACGTGACCCAGGTTTGTGTTTGTGATACTTGTGTTTAATGACTCTGATGATGTAACAGACTCTCACCTTCCTGCTTAACCTCCGTCTTTAACCCGAGCGCTCTGAAGCGTCTGGAAAGAGAAACCAGGTGAAGCTGAGCAGTAAAATCATTGCCATCAGTCATCGCCAGCTAACGGTACACCTCGCTAATGACCCGCTATTATGTCCAGCTGGCGTTCGGTGACTTTTGTTCGGGTTAAAGGTCGCAGGTATTCACAGGTAAAGGTCTGTTTCGCTGCATTCCTCAGAAATTCTTCAGCTGCTCAATTCTGTCCGACGTTTTCTGGTTGAATTCTCAAATTCAGTTCATTTCAAGAACTAATTATTCCTGCAACTCTTCTCCTGTTTGAAGATTGATTTAGTAAAACATGTGTTAAACAATTCATAAAGGGGAACAGCTATGATTTACACAGATTGAGAACATGCACCTTTATTTTAAAATACATTCATCTGGCAGCTTGAGTTCGTTATGATTGATAATACAATTCAACATTTATTCAGGTTGAAATAAAACTTTATTGATCTCTTGGCTTCGCGACAGTGTATATAAAGGGTTAAAAAGAGTTCCTTTTCCTGCAACATTAAAGAACACATTATAAAACAATAATATAAAATATAATATTGTGTAACGCTGCATCATGAGTACTTTTACTTTGTGTACTTTAAGTATATTTTGATGCTAATACATACATTATGAATGCAGGAGTATTTCTACACGTTGGTAATACTACGAGAAAGAACGAGATCACGGGTACAAGCGGTCAAAATGGGTTTTCTCAGACGGCTGGCGTCTCCCTTAGAGAGAGGGTGAGAAGCTCAGCCCAGGAGAGACTCGGAGTAGAGCCGCTAGTAAGGAGCCACCTGGGCGCCTCCCTAGGGAGGTGTTCCAGGTACAGCTGGGAGGAGACCCCGGGGAAGACCCAGGACTCGGTGGAGAGATTATATCTCCTCACTGGGAACGCCTCAGGATCCCCCAGTCGGAGCTGGAGGATGTGGCCCGGAGAAGGGAAGTTTGGGGTTCCTTACAGGAGTTGCTGCCCCCGCGACCCGACCCTGGATAAGCGGTAGACGATGGATGGATGGATGGATGGATGGATGGTAATTCTACTTTTACTTAAAGGATCTGAGTTCACAGATATATGATTACACTTCTAAAGAAGGAGTAACTTCATGAAACATCTGGACACTGTCGCTTTAACAAACGTTACTCAAACAGGAATAAACAGTGAATTTGTTGGGACTATTTTCAGTGGCGGATGAATACACAGTCAGTAGAACCGTGTTTATTGTGATGTAGCAACATGTGGTGCCAAGTTGTGTCTCCTTGATGTGCTTTGAATAGTTCTTGGACAACAACGGTCCGGGACAGTCCAATAAGCGCTCTGAGGCTTTGGCTGTTAGTGGGATGAGTTCATTGTTGGATTTGGTCTTTTCATGGGATTTGTTGATAATAACATCAATATAAGAACATAATGCCGGCCGTGTCCTCTCGTGTGTGTTGTTCGTACTGTTTGGGGCAATCAAAGGAATATTTGTAAGCAAGAGAAAACTCTCTGGAATCCAGAGAAACTAAGATTCCAACTTCAAATGGAAACTTCACCGGCTGCCATGTTGCATCTGCACACATTGTTCCTTTTAGCTCTAATTCCCACATGAGCTTCATTTTGTTGTCGTTTAAAATCAAAATGTGCTCCCCCCCCCCCCCCCCCCCCCCCTGCTATAACATTTACCCCTCTTCAACAGTCAGCAAGGCTCCATAATCACATGAGTGTCGGGACAAAGACACTCACAGATGACCTGTTTACTGAACGCTGTCGTTCTCGTCATGCTGTCCACCTTCGTCCCAGCCGCCCTCAGCCTCGTCCCGCCGCTTTACAGGTCGGGACGCGCACAGCTGCCCCGGCTTCTCATTGTCTTCCAGTGACATCATTGAATTACTCAGAGCAACACTTCTGTCATCATCAGTTCAGTAATGATTATCATTATCATACCAACATTAAGGTCTCTGCGAGGACGGCATCATGTTTGGTTGACTTCCTTCCCAGTCAGGAGAAAAAGTGACGGTGGGAGGGGGGGGGTAGACTGGCTTTGGGTGGTGATTTTGGCCAATGGAAAAATGTTGTAGCCAATCAGAGCTGTCCGACGACACGTACTTGCCTTTCCCTTATCATTATCTCGTAAATAACAATCAATTTTTATCATGTTCCCATAATTATCTGTTGTCATCCTCACAACAGACACACCACTGCTGCTCATCACCAGCTGCTGCTTTGATTCCTCTCACACACACACACACACACACACACACTTATTTGTCCTTTTGGTTTTGTAGTGGTTTGAGGCAATTACCCACCATGTCGTTTGCATCATGTCACGTGTTGGCAGCCGGCCTTTGTTCCAGCAGGTGATGACTGTGTTGTTTTTATATAATGTGCGCTGACCTCTCAGTGAGAGGAACGCTCCCTCCACAGCAGCTCATGTGACATCGCCAACGACAGAATGTGTTGTCGCAGTTACAAAACTATTACATTGTTTTCATAGCCGAAGAGGGCGGGGCTGCTGTCTTCATTGTTTTCCTGCACATGTTAAAGAAATATATATTTCTGCATTATAATGTCTAAAACAACTCGACTTATGTTATATATTTAGTTCGAGTTGTGAACTTACATTATCACAAATGTTTCCGGAGGAATGTGTCATCTTAAGCTAGCTAACGTTTCCTTTGGTCTCCTGTAGTCGCGTTGTATCCCCTTTGAGCATGCGTACTTGTCTGCAAGATAAATTGACTTTTTAGGTTACGACTTACCTTTAGAGATATCATTTTTAAATATATATTTTTACCGGATCAACGAACGTTAGCGGGAGTCAAGCAGTGTCGGAGAAACACTGACCGGTTTTAATCCCCGGATCCGTTTGTTTTGGAGCGGAGGAGACTTTGGCTGCTGGTAACTTCCTGAACGTCTGCATCTTAAGCTATCAGAGGACGAAGCTGAGCAAACGCTAACGGTTAGCTCGTAGCCGCTCCATCCTATATCTGCCGTATGGCGCTGTTTTTTTTTAACCAGTTTTCATCACCAGGTCCGTTTGTTTCGGAGCGGAGACCTCTGGGGACAAGTCTTCTAAAAACCTCCTGAACGATGATCTGCGATGAAGGCTTTGGTGGTGAAAACTCCCATGATCCCACGCTGCGTCACAACGTCCTTTGATATAGTTTTGATTGAGAGACCCCGAGTGGTAGAAAGTTACATATTGTGAGTTGAATCTATTTGTGTGATGAACCATCTGTTTGGTATAAAAACTGAATGTGTCATCTGTGAAACTTGTGAATCTGTATTTTGAATGTGGTTTGGCTTGGACGCACGGTCGCTCTCCGTGGGGAGAATGTAAGACACGCGAGACATCTCGGCTAAAAGCCAAACTGCATACATGAATGGCACATGTTACATTTCCATCTGATCACCGCCAACACGGTACACGGCCGAGCTGCTCGACCGGCTGATTCCACGAACCGGCCTTGTGATCTCTGCTGAGCTCTTGTGTCAACAACACTTTGGAGATTTTAAACATTGTAAAAGCTCACACCTCTCTGACTCTGTGTGGTTTCTGCCTCATCCTGTTAACCCCCCCCCCTCTTCTCCCTCATAATGTCTTCCATTGTTGTCATAAAAAGGTGCATATCACCTGTCAGTTTCTCATTAAGACTAACACACAATCCAAACATGCTTCAGGTCTTTATATTTATTTTCCTTTCCTTTCGTTTGCACCGATTACAGCTTCTTATCTCCTCTCCTCTCCCCGTGCTCCATCCCTCCTCTCTTCTCGGCTCCTGACCCCCTGACGTGTGTATGAAACTTGACTGATCCCGGTCAGGAATTTGCCCCGTATCATCAGAGTTGGGGCCCGTAGCTGTAAATCACATGACCTGTATGTGGGAATAGCCGTAATGAGAATGGACGGGCCGGAGAGGGAGCCTACGGAGCCGCCTGCATTCCTCAGCCGAGTCCTCCGATTAGGGCGATCGCACACTGACATCACGACGCCATCTCAAAGCGTAACCTTAAAGGAATACTTCACCCGTAAACCGACCGTTTGGATGTCAGTCACTGAACCCGTGTTACCTTTCATAGGAAACTTTTTTTAAATAGGGAGCATACGGCTGGATACGTGAGATGATTCTGCACGAGAGAGTTGTGAACAGATGTGCTGTTAAAAGTCCATTTACTTCAATTCATTCAGACTTTTCTCCGTTTTCGGATTCTCCGTTCACAGTGGAAGTGTTCTTCAAGAGTTCAAGGTAACACAGGGGAGAGTAATAGATATACAACAAGCCTTTTTAAAGGTGAAGTATTCCTTTAACATAACCTAATGTAACATTATTCCTAATTTAAATGATTTCAATTGTAATATGGACCCTGAATGTAAGACACAAACCTCTTCCAATCTTACCTTGAAATGTTCGCATGGTTGTCTGATTGAGCCCATGTGTGAATACAGTCTGGGACATGTGACGGCGAGGGAGCGGCGTGTCGATGATGTTTCTATAGCGCCCGGCGGGTCGGTGAAGATGAAGGTACTGCTACTCGAAAACGGCAACGAAAATGTGTAACTTGAGAGATTCGGTTTCGGAATCGCGGATTTCGGATTCGGAAACTGTCGGACAAATTCAAGGAACGTCAAAGCTTAATTACGAGGCGACTACATGACCGCAGTGTAACCCGAGTCGTGACACCTGCACGCTCTACCGAGTGTTTCCAGTAAGTGAGAACGCGTCTGACACGGACAAACTCCTGTTGTGTGCTACATGTGTGAAGGGGAACAGACTGACATGATCTTTGAAGAACAAACACACACAAAAAGACACATTGAGTGTGTGCTCATCATGAACATGAGGAAGACTGGAAGAGGTGGTGATGGTGGTGATGGTCTAGTGGTACGCCTTCCAAACAAAACACTAGAAGGTTGGGAGTTCAATACCAGGCTGCCACCATTGTACCCCTGAGCAAGGCACTTAACTCTGAGTTGCTCCAGGGAGACTGTCCCTGTACTTAGTTCAGTGTAAGTCGCTCTGGATAAGAGCGTCTGCTCGATGATCTGTAATGTAATGTGGTTGTTTCTCTCTGGCTTGACTTGTCTCGTTGGAAAGATGTAAAAGCTGACACTGACGTTCCTCGTCTGCTTCATAGCTCTGCGATATCTGCGCCCACACGTGGAGTCTTTACTTTATTACAGTAAAGCTTGCTCATCAAGGCAAACAGTACATTGATGCGGCAGAGACTTCTAAACTTCTCAGAACACATTTAAACCACCAGCCTTCAAGTAGCACCAGATGCGGAGACCGTGTTTTAGAAAGGCTTACACACGTTTCCTCCGCGAGACCACACACCTCCCCAGTCACATCTCGGCTCTCTTCACTTCTAAGTAGCCTTACAGGAAGTCTCGGGAATTGATGGCCAAGTTTACATTGCATTAAGAAGCGTTTTTTTCTTTGACAGGAATTCAAAGAACCACAAATATGGTGAACTGGCAGCTTCGTGGTCTCACAGGCTCCTTCACGAGTTCACTGAGTCTATCGCCGACTCGTCCAGACACTCAGAGCAACAAATATTGACTCGTCCAGCTCCTGTGTCTTTGCTTGGTGTTGGGCTGGCAGAGCAAACAGCTGGACTGCTACATCACCACCTTTCATCCTGACAAACCCCCCTTCCTCTGCTCGTACACCTACAGTACTGCTTTGTCCGTATGGGGGGCCCTCGACACTTCAAAGCGCCCCGTGTGGGAGCTGCAGTGGGGTGACAAGTAGCCACAGCCCAGCTGAGCAGGATCGCACTTGTCAATGCAGAGCGAACACATGTTGGAGTCTGGGTGTGAGGGTCTTCTGGTTGTGGCTGAGTGACTGAGTGACTGATACCCTTTTCCCAACTAAATTAACGCTTTTTGATGAGGTTAATTTTGTTAATTTTGTTTGAATGAAGGTGAAATTCATGTTTCTGTCAATGGAGTCTGGAGGCTTTGATGAGAGCGGCTTAACTGCATGTTTGGTACGTTAGTAAATTATAATAATGGTCCAAATCCATGTTTTATTTAATATATATTTACTTCAACGTGCGTCATAGCGTCGCACCGGAGAAGGGGCGTAAATGATGGCGTCCATTGGGGTGTCGTGTTTCCATCGCAGCCGATCGGAGCTGCAGCCGATACATATCTGTGACTACTGCAGAGTCATTTGTCATGTGAACCAATGCAGATTGTAACCAGATGTTCGCGGGTGTTAGTGGGTTTTTGTCCAGTGGGAAAGGGGCGTGAGTGAGTGAGTGAAGCAGATTCATGCACAGACAAACATAGTTCCCTGTGAGTAATCAGGTCGGGACAGGAACTGTATCTGTGACGTGTATGTGACATCATTATCAGCTTTGAGTTGTTTAATTGATTATTGCCAAAAAGAAAATGCTATAATGCATTCCTTCAGTGCAACGTTTCTCCATGCACATTTGCACACTTGATAAATCTATAACATACTTGACCAAATAATCAGGTTTTGCCAGTGGAAATCCAGCTGTTAGCTAAATTACTCTTAATCCCACTGTGTGAAAAAGAAAAAAGCAGGTTTTAGCAGTAATCTGAATCCAGATTTGGAGTTTGGCATTGAAAGTTTTATCTTAATATCTGAATAAAATATAAAGAAATGTTGAAATGATTTAGTTGCTGATTGATGAAACTACTAAAACCACCAAAAATGAGCTTTTTGTGATGTGAAATGTTCATATTGTCCCATTAATCCTACAGGAGACAGTTAGCTTAGCATAAAGACATAATCCCGGACATTAGCAAACCAGAAACATACTAATTATAATAACATGCATTATGTATTGTATTAATAATTAATGAGCTTTAGAGGTGCTTAGAGACATTTCCCCCTGTTTGGCTTTATGCTAAGCTAAGCTAATCAGATCCTGATGGCCTTATATAAGAGACCTCATCTTTTCATTAAACTCTTGTGAAGAAAGTGAATAAGTGTCATTTCCCAAAATGTCAAACTATTCCTTTAAAACGCATGTAATCACAGTAATTAGCAAAACCGACTCCGGGAAAAGCAGCACGTGATTACACGCCTGGAAACAATCAAAGTGGGGAAACTGTGGAGGAACATGGCTGTCGAAGAATGCGTTTGTCCTTCAGAGCGACAAGGGAGCTGTGACCTAGACGCTCTAAATCAGACAAATTAGCTCAAAAATAATGTGTGTGTGAGCGAAGGAGGGAGAGAAGCAGAGACGGGTGGTGGTGTCCTGATGGAGCAAACACAGCTGGCAACCTGATGCCTTCAAGACAAACGGACCCTCAGAAGATCCACTGTGTGTGTGTGTGTGTGTGTGCAAGCATCTGTGTTGGACCATTTGTATACAGTATATTAGCAGTTCAGAGCGTGAAAATTGACTCATCATCTGTTTAGATCTTTCCTCTTGTCACAACGTACGCTCTGATCTGGGTTTCTACACCCCCCTCCCCGCCCCCACACCCTTCCCCTTTTTGGTTTGTGTAAAACTCTTGGGTGGTCCATTGATACGCGGCTTTAATAGGCCTCAGAGCATATGCGTGTCTTACAGCAATAGAGGTTTGACCCTAAACAAATGTGTCACAGACAGTCGCGGGGAACAACAGGATCTGTTTGTGTTGGTAGAGGGACGTGACTTCAGTTTCCCATAAAGAGGATAAGAGAGGCGTTTTCTTTACACAGAG
Source organism: Cottoperca gobio (assembly GCF_900634415.1). NCBI lineage: Eukaryota > Metazoa > Chordata > Actinopteri > Perciformes > Bovichtidae > Cottoperca > Cottoperca gobio. The sequence continues at coordinate 27,491,522 of NC_041358.1, forward strand.
TATATTTTGTCAAAGTGATGATTTCTCAGAAGAATCCATCCCACGGCATATGTTTGTATCAGTCCCTTCCCTATCTCTCCACTCACAGTTTGGAGCAAAACTAACAGCTGCAGCCGAACAAGAAGCGAGCGTGAGACGGCGGCAGGAAGGACCGGGAGGGATGGATGAAAGGTGGAAGGAATGCTGATAGGCAGGTAGGTTAAGAGGACGTTCCAAGTATCTTAGCATCTGTTGTCCAAACCTCTTATAATCACAGTGCAGCAGCAGCAGAGCAGGCAGCAGGCCGGCTGCTCTGCTGCACGTCCTGTTCTCCCATATGTCCAAAGTACACCTGCTTTACTAGAGTTTCACACTCATAAAAGGCTTTTTGTGGCTTTTCCAACCCTACACACTGACATCACAAGGACACACACTTGTACGTCCACGTGTATGTGCAGAAGACATACACAAGGTACAAACACGTCCGAGTGGATGTACAGATGCCCGGTGTGTTATTGTGCTCAGGCGAAGACTTTCATGCTGATTATAAGTTATTGGCTTTGTGGGTTGGAATAAAACAAAAAATGAGAACAATGTTTAATCCTTCGTCTTTGATGATCAGATTCCCCGCCGCTATGTTCACCTGTTCTGCAGACGGCGAGCTAACGTTTATGAGTAAACATTTATTCTTAGCTGACAGAGATGGAGACATGTTTGTAATGGGAGACGCCCCGTGTCCAGATGGAGGAAATTGGTCAATCCCGCCCGCACTTATTGCAAGGCTGATGTGTTTAGATTGAAATTTGACTTTGAGTATTTTTGGGTTGATACCTCTGTAGACGTCCAAGAGCTGCCTGTTCCAGATCGAATGTGAGTCCATCCCATAAACCCTCTAATGTCCTTTATATAACTCACCCGTTTAAATTAAAGTTATGCATCATTAGCAGCGTGGCCACGTTGAGTGACAGGTGGCTCATCGACGCTCCACCTCTTTGCACATTTTTTGGATTAGCCGGGAGTTTGAGTCGTCACTGCCAAGATGGCGAGGGCTGGAGCCACCGAGCCCCCGGGAACAGCGCCGGGCTTTGAAGCCAATTTCACATAGTGGCCAAACCAGTGAATTACAACTTACGGCTCTGTCGTGTGAGGCACAAACTGGGAAATCTGCACATCTGCAAATATTTGTCTTTGGTAAATCATAACCCTAACCTCCAGCGCTGGTTCAGTTCTCTTATGAGTGACGGAGACTACTTCCATGTTTTATTCAGTCTATGAGTTGTTCCTTGGCTTTTACTATAAACACCAGTAAAGTATCAATCAATCAATTAAGTGTTTTTGTCCCCCGTGGGGAAACTGGTTTAGCACACATAAAACACAAATACAACACTACGACCAATACAAACTATTTAAAAACAATAATACACACAAGAAGTCTTTTACTCTGCAACATTTCAGAGTAAAATATTATATAATATGTACTTTTCCCTCCACTACATGTATTCAACAGCTGAAGTTCCTTACAACACAACTTATAATATGTTTATATTAAAGATTAAAGGCCCAGCACAGAAACACAACACGTGTCTTCAGTAAAGTTGTGCAAAATGTGTTACATGAATTCTTCATGCATGTGTACCATGTAAGAATAATTAAGTATAATAATACATTTAAAAAGAATAAAAGCGTTACTAAAACATCATCTTTTGGGACCTCCATATGATATACATATAAATACAGTAAGCACTTAAACATATATATATATATTATATAATATGTTTGTATTGCTACTTTTACTTAAGTAAGTTAAATATCTGAATACTTCTTCCACCACTGGACATCCTCAGGTTTTCATGGGGGCATGAAGTTGGAAAGGAAAGTTGATGTCAGAATGGAGGAACAACTGGAACACATCTGTCTGAGTTGTGCACGTTAACCACAACAATCCACTTCACAATAACGTCCTGCAAAAACAAAACAGCCACTTGACATGCAGCATTTTGACAGCGAGGCATGACTCACTTTTTCTGAACTGGAAAATGTTACCGTGATTATATCATCATCATAATCAAGTATATTATTAATGTTATCGCTTTGTGTTTGTACATAATGTTGTGTTGTGGGTATAATAACGGCCATGTTGTCTGGGGATCGTCTAAAGACGTTCAGGTGCAGGTGGGAAATCAGCACACGAGTTACACAGAGGTGAAGTTCAGAGCACGGAAAAGGTAAATTACAGGATGTTTAATGGTAACAGTGGATTAGGATTATCTCCAATCCTTGTGGAAACATAGTGCTCCATAAGTAAATCTTAACCTTTTAAATAGCAACATAAATTGAAGTATTTTAAAACCTGAAGCTGCAGTAAATCTCCCTGCACACAGGTACATGTATACACTGAATGTACTTCAGCAGTGGGCAAATTACGGCTCCACTGGAATGGAGATGACAAGTTTATGGCACGCTAAAGTGCAAACATATTAAGAGGAGGGAGGAGGGAGATATCAAAGTTGTTAAACTCAGGTTCTGCTTGACAGATTGTTTCAAAATCCAGATGCCATTTCCTCTGGTGCTGCTGCCCATCCCCCCTCCGATAGTGAACGAGAGGGGGAGGAGGAGGAGGGTGAGGCTTCGTCTTTCACCCTTTTCCTTTTTCACTCAGTGGCATAAGTCCTTTTAAGAGGGCCACACCTCAGTATGGACGGCCTCGTGCTCACCACAGAGGCTGCGCTGGGGGAAAATTCTTGGAAGGTTTTATTAGAAAAAAAAACATTCGTTCAGCTTAGTTATTGAATTTACAGTAAAGTAGGTTACACACTGTCCTCACTTTAATACACCAGGACCTCTCTCTCTCTCTCTCTCTCTCTCTCTCTCTCTCTCTCTCTCTCTCTATATATATATATATATATATATATATATATATATATATATGGCTGTTTTTGTCTTCACTATAGCAGTTAACTTGGGTAGAATAGGAATTCCTAAATTGATTTTAAATTGATTTAATTTTGGAACCACAAGTGATGAATTTCTGGGCTTTGAATCGTTGGATAAGTTTCAGGATGAAGAGAAACCATGTGACTCTTTATAGAATGTTCTAGAACATAAGGATGTTAGATGGTTTACGTGTGTTCAGAGATGTCTGTCTCCTACTGTCAGCTTCTATCCGTTTATACGAGGAGTAGCTTTTTTGCTAAATGTACTTATTTGCGGTTTGTTGGAGGGAAAACACCCACTGGTTCTTTTTATGGTTTTGCAAGAAAAAAGACTTTGAGGATGAAGACTAACTGGTGGATTTGCCAAATGTACGTCTGGCTCACCTGCCTTAAGAACAACGCATGAGGCTGGGATGGAGCTTGGACTTCGATGAGATGAAGTCATTTCTTTTCACTTTTACCAACAAAATGAGCGCGTATGTGCAGGTTTCTTTCCGGCCTTTCTGCCTTTGTTCACGTTCGAAGTCACGGACGCGCCGGCCCGCACTGGAAGCAGGACTTTCAAACTCTCTGGTGATTGTTGGAACAGTGGAAACACTAACAAAGAGGGTTTTGAGTTTGATGGAAGTTTGTTTTATAGTGAGCTGAAGTTTCAGTGGCTTTGAGGAGAGCATAGTAACTGTATGTTTTATTAATTACTATTCACTTCAAGGCACGTCACAGAGCATCACAGCGGAAAAGGGGCGTGGAAAATTAATGTTTGCACCCGGGTGTCATGTTTCCATCAATCGGAGCTGGAGCCAATAAATAACTGTGACTACTGCAGAGTAATTTGTCCCGGGGAATGAACGCTGATTGTAACTTTTCCCACTGAAGACAAAAGCCAGATGTTAGCGGGGTTTTTCGTTCAGAGGGAAGTGGGCTGTCGCTAGTTGCCTGTCAAACCAGCAGAGACTCCAGGACTTTACTGGTCCCAGCCAAGAAATAGTCCAACTCATAAAACGGTGAATTGTCGGTTTTCATATTTCAGTTTTTGTAGGATTTTGTTCTGTTTCCCCCGTCTCCTGCTTTACGAAGCTAAGCTGATTTAATGGACAGACACGAGACTGGTTTCGACCTTATTGACTGAAATGATAAAATAATAGTGTTTATAAACTGTCTGATGAATGGAGCTCCTGGTCTGTCACAGAGCAGCCATAATGTACATGTGGACAGGGAAACTGCAGCCCTCCATACCCCCCCACCCCCCACCCCCAGCCTTTCTGCAGTCAACTTTACAGTTGGAGCGAGAAATGACCTCACCTCGTCCAAGTCCCAGCTCCCCCAAGGTTTTAACAGGAAATAAGGGAAACACCACCCCCACCCAGCCCCGTGCACCCATTACAACACTCCCAAAGAGAAAACATCGACATTATAGAAAAGTAAAGAATCCAACAGTGTGTGGATGTAAAACAGATAATACTTGTAACACGAGCGAACATGAGATAAATGTTCAGTTCTATCTGCTGTTGTGAATTGTCCGTCTGTGAATTCCAGCCGTTGTTTGGATTCCTCTTACAGGGAATGTTTTATGCTCCTTTGAAAATACAAAAGACGTTGCGCACATCTGAAAGCCATTAGCCCGTCAAACTGTTCGCAAGCAGTCTGAGGATTCTTTCCGCTCTCTTGGAATCTTGCTACATTTCTTTCTTTGCCTCATTTCTCTTTTCATTTCTTTCCTTTTTTTTTCAGGGGCCCCAACCTCCGTCTTTTGCAGTTACATGGGTTATGAAATTTCGAAACTCTTCTCCAGAAAGTCTTAACTCTCTGACCCACTGAGAACACAGTCTTGCTAACTCCAGCCGTATCGTACCCATCAACCCATCTCCATCCCTCTCCCCACTGGATGTTTGAACATCTCTTAAAAGTGGCCCAACGAGCTGTTGAGAGTAACGATGTCTCTGGGGAACAACATCACGTGTATACCCGCCTCTTCCTCTTCTGGTTCCCACAAAGCAGGCAGGGAACATGTGAGGCAGGTCTTCCTCCTCCTCCTCCTCCTCCTCCTCCTCCTCCTCATCCTCTGCAGCCTAACCTCGCATAAATGGACCAATGTGTTTGTGTGCTGTTTTATGAGATCACATATTCTCATCCTTCCTTGAACACTGCCATTCTTTGTCTCCGCTCGTGTTGTACTTTGAAGTTCTACATTCCTCTCCCACTGCATCACCAGGACAGCACAGCTGCACAAGGCCAGGTCTTTACACAGCCGAGCAGAGCGGCGCTCCGGGTAAGGTGAGGCAAGAAATGCCAAACCTGGTAAGTAAATGATGGAAAGAAAGATGGAAGAAAAGGTTGTAGAGGGCGGAACGAGCGAGGAAGCTGAGAAAAAGGAGGAGGTTATGGGTTGTTCCTGTGTCCTGCACGTAAGGACATGTTGAGGTCTGTCTGTCTGTCTCACCCCTTTCACACATGCACTACAACCCTTATCTAGACATTACCCGGAGGAGCTGTATGTGAGAACACAAATGTCATTCGGATCGGACATTAAACGGAGTGCTAAGCGTGTAAAGTCTGATTGAGCCCATGTGTGAATACAGCCGCTCATTGTACGGGGCATTCACAGCGAGCGAGTGAATGTGTTGATAACGTTTCTGTTGCAGCCATGAAATCGGAAGAAAACAAACATGGGTGAAGAAGAAGAAGAAGGGTCATTTACATGAAGACACCAATGAAAGACCGAATTCGTCCGAATTCCAGGAACGGCAAGAGACTTGGTTATTTATGACCAAATTACTAGTAATGCAGTCATGTCCTGCCTCCTGCACGCTCTACCCAGAGGCCACCGCTCGCCTAAACCAAACAGAGTATTTCCAGAAATTGAGAACGCTTCTGATACGGACAATCTCCTGTTGTGTGCTGCATGTAAGAAAAGGGAAACTCCGGACAATGTGCTGGATATTGTCCGGAGTTCTTATGAGAAAACGTCTTCTGTTTGCAGTCTCCTACTTTATGTGGTCTTGTGTGTTTTTGTTTGTGTATGTGTGTTTTCATGTGTGTGGTGCAGCGATCATATTTTCATCCACCCAGGGAAAAACCACCAGCAGACCACAGGATTCCCAGCTGGGATCATCTCTAGACCCAGTCACACTCCACCCTGACCCCACAGGCCCCAACCACAAACCCCATGACCATGATGACACTACGAAACCAACCTATAATCCCGCAGCCCCACCTTACCACACCCACACACCAAGCTCCCATGACCTTAAGGTTACCCTCTGCCAAAACACACTACGAGCAAGAGAGACAGCGTGAATACATTCATGGAAAATGGGAACTGTGACAGTCAGTGATGTACGCAAGCGAGAGCCTTCCGTCTTTTTCTTCACTATTTGAGGGCTTTGAAGCTCCAGAGAGCCTTAACATCATCGCCTCTTTCGACTTGCTTGTTTTGGACCTTTTCATATGTTGAAGTGATATGCCTCACATCATTATATCTCCACCGCAAATCTCAAAGTAGCATAAGGTCCAGTGACAGCTGATTTCCCATCATCAAGTAAAACCACAAGCTAACACTAGCCAAGATGAAGCACAACTGCTTTGGTGTGCATTGAGCTCCACCACTTGTGTTATTCAAGATATTTAGAGTTGCACAATTGAACACCTCATAAAAACACATTTTGTTTGTTCATATCATTTAATATTGTTTTTAGATCTTTTTATGTGTTTGTCCAAACAATTTCTCAAGACACAGTTTATGATTACGTCCCTGCATAAACCTGTATACAGAATGAATAACAACCTTTAGTTGTGTTGTATGTGTTGTATGCCTGTTTGGAACAGGCCGATTGCTGGGCCTGCAGAATTGCTGATTCCAGCTAGACGAAAAAGTGAAACTAAGTATAACCGAACACTGAACAAGACATTTTTTGGTTGTAACAAAATGTTACAATTAACTTTCATGAACTCAAAACACACCGTGAAAGGGTTAAAGCTCAATGAAAACACAGAGAGCACCCAGACCGGACAACACTGTGTGGTAGTGACCTGTCAATCACAAGGTAGCCCCGCCCTAAAGCATACCCTGCTTTATCGTCTATTTTACTCTAAATGGGAACAGAATTTACTAAAAGTATTGGAAAACACTTGAAACTAGATGTTTCTGAGGTAATAAATCAAGAGAGAAGTCGGCTCATTTTCTCATAGACTTCTATACAATCAGACTTCTTTTTGCAACCAGTGGAGTCACCCCCTGCTGGTTGTTAGAGAGAATGCAGGTTTAAGACTCTTTCACATTGGCTTTACTTTTCAGACCCGGAGGTTACCACTTGTGTACATAACACACTACAAATAAACATGTTCAGTGTCGATCTCAAGACTTTGCTATCAACACTGAACTTTCCTTTGGTTCTCAGCAATACACCCACCAAGTATGAAGCTGATTGGATAAACGGTTGTCCAGAAAATCAGACAGACAGACAGACAGAGACTCCTTCCATGTCAGTTAGATGAAGGAGGACATGCATGTAATTCATGACCAAGATCGGAAAAATCTGTGACATCATAAGCACAAACAGCTCTTCCGTGTAGGCAGCCTTGTTTACCTTAGGTCGACATATGGTGTGTTTGTGTGTGCGAGAGTTTACATACGTACATGCAAATGGATTCGATGGAAAGAAGGAGATGAGACAAAAGTGAGTGGAGAGAAAGAGAGGAATGGAGGGCTAGGAAAAGTATTTCTCCGGGCTCTGAAAGTACAATGCACACAGACAGTAGTGTTTTTTCACTGTAGCCAGATCACTGCTTGGCGACATAGAAAATATAGAAACAAATTAAACCCTTTAACATAAACTCCTCTTGCCTCCGATGACCCACATACGCACCGGTTGACCCGTGAGGATAGCGGTACAGTATGACTCATTTTGTCCATGAATGTCTCCCTGCTGAGAGGCTGTCATGGAAGTGATTTGGCTCAGTGAAGGTTCTCCTGGCTGAGCTAAAGACCCCATCAGGCTCTGGTGGTCTCCCCTGGTTCTGTCTTTCAACGCTGGGAGAGATCAGGCACCACTTCAAGAATTCAACGAATATACAAGTGAACAAGTGTATCAGAAAAGTACACATCATCTGAGTTTCCACACTCTCACACTCCCACATGCAGAGACAAGGAGCCACCGTTGCATCACGACACATCGTCCAATCAATGAATCACACTGGTAATCCAAGCTGACATATGGAATCTGAGTTAGGGGGTGGGATTTAAAGTGTAGGCGGGTTTTATGTGTGTGTGTAAATGTAAAAGTGTGTAACTATGTGTTCATGTGAGGACAATGTAAATCCTCATCTGGTTTCTGTACTAGCTTGTCATCTTTTATACCACGTGAGCTACAAGAGGGACCCCAAGCTTGACCGAGTCCTCGCATTCCTGCTACTCCTGTGCCGGACACATATAGTAATACTGCCGTCTGGTCTGCGTAAGACAAATTGCTCGTGTAGTCACCACTGCGCTCGCCATAAATCTTGCAAGGATCGCTTTTCTTCCATCGACAAACCTGACAATGCAACTTCTTATCTGAAAAGCATTTCTTTATGTTCCTCTAAACATGAATCCAGTGTCCAAACAAAAATGTGTTATTCATTCTTTAAGATTCTAAGATCGGAAGAATCTGTGACATCACAAGTGCAAACAGCTCTTGCGTGTAGGCAGCCTGTTTACCTTAGGTCGACATATGGTGTGTCTGTGTGTGCGAGAGTTTACATACGTGCATGCAAATGTGTTCGATGGAAAGAAGGAGATGAGACGAAAGTGAGTGAAGAGAAAGAGAGGAATGGAGGGCTAGGAAAAGTATTTCCCCGGGCGCTGAAAGTACAATGCACACAGACAGTGGTGTGTTTTCACTGTAGCCAGATCACTGCTTGGCGAAATGTGGTTCTATTTAGAGGGGAGAAGGAGGGACTGCTGGGAGAGAGAGAGGGAGGAAAGACAGAAAAAAGGGGGGACACATTCACATAAATGAACTCCTTAAGGCTCTAATTCTTTGTTCCCATCCATCCCAGTCTTTCATGGTGTCAGTGTGAGAGTGAGAGACTCCCTAAGAGCTTCTGCAGCACACCACAAATCATCCTGCAGGACTCTGCTGCATGTTGGTCTTACAGCCCGCTGCCATTAGAATGAATCGCCATGTTCAACAGGAAGAAGTGAGAGTACGAGGGGTACGAACCGGCAGTCGGTCGTGTTTTGACGTGTTTGTGTGTGGAAGCACGGGCGGATCATGAGACAGCAGGCCCCTGGGTACAGACATGCAAAAGGCCCCGCCACCTCTCCTGCTCAGGAGCAGGACACACAGTCTTTATAGTTGTTTTGATTCTTTTTGTAGTTGTTTTGTCTCTTTGTGGTCATTGTGTGTCTCTTTGTAGTTGTTTTGTGTCTCTTTGTGGTCATTGTGTGTCTCTTTGTAGTTGTTTTGTGTCTCTTTGTGGTCATTTTGTGTCTTTTTGTATGTTGGAACGTCTCTCTTTGAAAGACATTTTGTAGGTGAAGGCCAGGTGGCCACTTTGTGCCCCTGGGCCGGTGCCCGGTAGGTCCGTTCAGTAATCCATCAATGTGTGGAAGAACGTGCATGCCTGTGTCAACACTAGAGGAAACTTTAGTAATGCTAAAATCTGATTTAATGGGAATTTTCTTGTTTAGTTTCACTGTTGTGTAAATCATGTGGTGGCAACAAAGCTGTACACTCATTCATCAACGAACACAATGTGGAAATGTTCGGGTTTTCATGTAAAAATTTAAATGCATCCCCTGATGATTAAAAGCGGTTTTACATCATCTCTTCTCCGGAAATCCTAGTCCCCCACATTCATTTGGTAAATCTACATCATGCCAAGTCCTGCAGAGACAATAAGCGTTATGCACATGGTTGTAATTACCCAACTTTGTTAATCTTTGTCTTGAAAACTGGCCGAAGACATTACAATAAACATGTGAGGTTTTTAAGGTTCATCAGAGGCTCTTGGAGGAAACAAACAAGAGTATTTCCAGCTCGTCTTCAGGTCTACATAATGCCCTATTGTGTAAAACAGTATTTATGACACTTAGGAAACCTGTGTGTGTGAACAGACGAGTGTTCTGGTCCTTTGAGGGCTCAAAGGTGTTCATCCCTGTCTGAAGAACTACTTGAACCTTCAAATGCTTCTTGGCTTCCATTGATGGTTCTTTGACACCCATGCAGTGAAAAGCTTTACACCAATGTCTTCCAAGGACCCTGCTTGTACTCTGAGTATTGATGGTTATATCAGTGACAAACGGAAAACTCACTCATCTTGTTGAAAGCACAACAGCGTTTAAAAGTTTGTCGTGTGGGATACATGGAGACGTTTATGACTTTGATAAGAACATTTGTAGGGTCAAAAGAATAAAGCAAGACTTTAGAGATCCCATGTTTCTGAACTGGACAGATGTTTGACACTACAGCAGGACAGATGTTGCCATGTCGAGGTCTTAAACCTTTCCTTCCCAGATGTTTCTCTTCACAATCTGCATTCAAATCCCACAAAAATAGCCGAACTGTGGACCAAAACAACTGGTCCCAGACCAAACAACTGGTCCGAGACCAAGACAACTGGTCCGAGACCAAGACAACTGGTCCGAGACCAAAACAACTGGTCCGAGACCAAAACAACTGGACCGAGACCAAGACAACTGGTCCGAGACCAAAACAACTGGACCGAGACCAAGACAACTGGTCCGAGACCAAAACAACTGGTCCGAGACCAAAACAACTGGACCGAGACCAAAACAACTGGTCCAACACCAAAACAACTGGACCGAGACCAAAACTACTGGTCCAACACCAAAACAACTGGTCCAACACCAAAACAACTGGACCGAGACCAAAACAACTGGTCCAACACCAAAACAACTGGTCCAACACCAAAACAACTGGACCGAGACCAAAACAACTGGTCCAACACCAAAACAACTGGTCCAACACCAAAACAACTGGACCGAGACCAAAACAACTGGTCCGAGACCAAAACAACTGGACCGAGACTAAAACAACTGGTCCAACACCAAACAACTGGTCCAACACCAAACAACTGGACCGAGACCAAAACAACTGGTCCGAGACCAAAACAACTGGACCGAGACCAAAACAACTGGTCCAACACCAAAACAACTGGTCCAACACCAAAACAACTGGTCCAACACCATAACAACTGGTCCGAGACCACGTTCAGGAGGTCAGACCATTTCAAAGCAAACCCTAGTGCGGTTTGATTGCATTATGAACTTAATCCGACCCAAATCGGACCCATTTGCAGGAAGAAAACCAAAACACAGGATTATGGGCTGCCAGCGCTGCATTTGTTGAGATGGACGCAGGTAAACGACAGGTAAACATCAGAGGAAGAAGAGTGCACAATTTGATGTTTGCTTGACATCTGGGCCGAGTGAAAGAACAGAAATATTTCAAAGTCTGCGTTTCCCTGCACAGAAGTGGAAGCTCTTGAGACAAAAGCTCCTTCGTACAAAATGTTTTTGTTTATTTGGTCCGCTTCATTTTCTGCACTGTGAAACTGAACCAGACTTCTCTCTGATTCGGACAAACCAAACGCACCACGGCTATTTCCACATGAAGATTTGGATACCTATCGTCTTTAATTGATTCATTAACATACATGTCCTTTTGCAACTGTATGGAACAAATTAGCATCGAGATCACCTTTACTCAACCTTTCTCCGTTTATTCAAACTAAATAGTCTCTTTTCTAGAGTGTTGAAATCAGCACAGTGGGCAGAAACATTTGAGATGTGCTCAGCTGTCCTCACTAATATACCACCCAGATGGCCACTCTCTCAATGCGAACTTCCTATCAGCACTTGTGGCAACAAAGCACAAGGATGTGTCAATCACAAGCAGCAGTAAATAGCAGGACTATTTGAATAGCAAGCGTACATTTGACACACTGTGACGGAGCAGCGTGCCCTTTATATGCTTTGCTGTTAACTTCATTGATAAATGCACTGTGATCCGTATTAAGAGCTAAGTTACACTTTTATTACTGCGAGTCTGTTTACAGCTTTGACTCATCATGACCTCTTCACCTTCTCATGGATAATGTTAGTTATCAATGGATTTGTCATTATTGGCTCCACAGCATGAATGCAAATGTTGCTGAGCAATCATCAAAGATCATCTACTGTGATGAGACTCTTATCTCATCACCTGAAGGAGTGTTTTTGTGTTGCAGAGTGATGATAGTGAGGCAGTGTGAAGGTTTAGCTGCTGGCCCCTGTTATAACAACTCCAGGAGTCTTGAGGAATGTGGGTTTGTCCTGCAGTCCGTTACTACCCCCTCTCTCTGTCTCTGCCTCACTCTTGTGTCCCCTCCCCTCTTCTGAAACAGGGCATTTCCCTAACTTTTCTCTTTTTCTCACAAGGCTATAGTTCAATATTCCATTCTGGGGCACATATCCTGTCTCTAATTCCGACTGTGGGCTCCTCGACGCCAAGGCACTCCAACTGTTGCAAGGTATTGTGCGCATTAGTGATCTGTTTGTCTGCAGCTCAATGAAGTTATCAATGGCTTTGATTGTTACTATTGTTTCAGGAGCCCGCTGTTAAACGGAAGATTATCTCTTAATGCATGTCTGTTAGATCAACGGGGGATTTTAGACGCAGAAAGGTGGCTAAAAAGTTTAAGGTTTGTTTCTAAGCGGGTGAAGTTGCAGCTCTTTTTTACCGGCTTTTTCACGAACTGCATGAGAAGAAGAAGAAGAAGAAGAAGAAGAAGAAGAAGAAGAAGAAGAAGAAGAAGAAGAAGAAAATCTCCGGCAGGGTCGTCACGTTTTACAGTTTGTGGGATAAGCTTTCCTGGCAACTAAAGGGGGATACAAATAAAAAAAGAAGCGCTCTAATTTATTTCCCATCTGAGTTTAACTTTCAGCGAGAAAGAGCTGATGTTGCGTTTCTCTCCATTCATAAAGTTGCGGTGACCTGCAGAGAAATATTGTGAATTTTGTTTGTCTTTCTGTCATCTTGCAACTGCGTCAACGGCTGTTTTATACTTTCCAAGTGCTGCACGTTTTGCATACAGGTTTACTTTGCGGACTGGAAGTGTGCTTCTCAATTGTTGGATTTTCAGAAACCGCAACAGCACATTTCTTTTACTAGGTTTGCATCTCTTAATATTCCGTTAGGCGTGTTGAGTTATGCTGTGATTTGACCTCTCAAGTGACTTATAATGAACGTGTCAGGTCGGAAGGAGCTGATCGATAATGCGGACTGGAAGCTTTACCTGCTTTATTTTGACAGCAGAGCTCCACTCTGGAATTGATCAGGCATTTCTTTTGTTCGGCATTGATCCCGCCTACATTCACTTCTCTTACTGCAGCTGCAACTTCTTCTGTGGAATTCTTTTTGCTTTTTAATAACTCCATAAGAAGCTTAATTGGCTTCGCCGAGCTACTCTGTGGCGTTTCTTACTAATGCTTTACCACAGTCGTGCCAGAATGGAGATATGTACGCATTTAAATAGTTTAATTCGTCTTTGCCTTAAAAAATAAACAATTTGAGATAATTACACGCACTTATGTTAACATTAATTACTCTTAAAGTCCATGTCTTGTCTCGTCTTGCATCAATTCTCTGTCTCTGTCTCTTCACTGCTCATCTATCTCTCATCTTGCTTTAAAATGAGTCTGAAGTCAGTGGGATGCTGGGCCGTGTTTATTTTCTTTTCTTTGTCCAGGCTAATGTGGTTAGACCCATGACTGAGGTTATATATCACCAGGGGCCCACAGTTCTCTCTTCAACCTGTGGTCTATAATGAGGAGGAGAAGAGACACGAAACCTGATGGCTGTCCCATTCCAGTTGAATGTTTTCAGTAAACACTAATGCAGTTGGAACTTTTAAGACTATAGAAGCTATGAGCAAATCTAAACTCATGAGAGAATCACAGAATCAGCAGTAACTGGGAGTTTGGATGAGGAGTTGTTTTTGTTGTTTTCTCCGATGGTGGACATTTTGAGTTGATTGATCATCTTCACCACTTAATCTCTGGCTCCCTCGAGCACGGCTTTGATTTAGGGCAGTGATTCCAAACATTTTTTGGCTTCTGACCCTTTAAAATGAAGCAATGCGTCTTTATGACCTCTTGTCCCAGTGTGCAGACACGAGATGAGAGTTTCTCTTCTTTCTTGCATGTAAAACGTCTTTTAGAGGCTTGAAATGGCCAAAAACAATCTCACTATGTGTTTATATCCTTATTAACGTCCCTTTTTATGATTGTTTAATATTCAACAGTGCTGGATCTTTGACTCCGAGCTTGTCTCTGTAATCAGTTTACGAGTCGTGTCTGTAGTGCGTCGTCACAATACAGTATCTGGTGTCTGTGGAGTGATAAAGCACTTATGAAACTGCTTTGAAGTGCACTGTAGTGAAAACAGATTGTTGGAAGCCAGGATTGAAGTGTCTCTTCGATTTCCCTGCATGCTCTTCTTTATTCCCTCCACAGCTCATATGTTTTCTCTTTTCTCAAAACAACCACCAAGCATGTCACAAACAACAAAATCAAATCAGTGGATAATTCCGTTGCAAAACCATTTCACAAGAGAATTGTACGATGTCTTGTTCACAGATTTTTAAGGTCGGAAAATGTATGACAATGATTTTAGTTGTATCCCGAGGGTGACATTGGTTTGGTTAGAGCAATGATTTCCTAACCAGGGATGGGGGGGGGGGGGGAAGAGAAACCATACTTTGTTACAATAATCAGTAAGCTGCACATCAACATGAGTCCGTTATAACACATTAAGTTATTAAGTTATGTGTTGTAAATGGAGAGAGCATGGAAACGAGTTAGCAAGTAAACAGATAAGTGGAAATAGTCAAGTAACATTAATTTGATTTAAATAGCCCATTATTACTAATCATTTTCTAATCAACTCCCCTCCAAAAAAAACCTTCAATGGGGGAAAAATGGAAGAAAACCCCAGACGTGCAATAAAAGTCACGTCACCTGACGAACCATATGACAGAAAGGATAATGTGAACATATATGATAACGATGACGTCACCTCCTCTCCACCATGGGACCTGGAAACACACAGGAAGCACGTCTTACCATAACTCGGCTAAAACAACTTAAACTAAACTGACTATTTCATTTAAGAAAAGTCCACTTCTATATCATTAATAATGCTAAATAACATCCATAACTTATTCAAAGTAGAGAGCGCAGACCTCCACCAATGGTGCATTCAAGTGCTCCTCAGATGATCCCATTTCCTCCGACTTGTTTATGAGCTTTAAGTCGTAATGTGGAAACAACATGGAGGCTACAAAGATTTGTTGACGGCGTAGTTTATTGCTTTTACGAGTGTTTCCAGTATTTGCAAAAGAAATGTAAAGATAACGGATCAGGTGAGACATTAATCTGTACCAACATTTTCGCCAACTTTCCGATTTGTAGTTTCCGACTCACGTGAATTTTCCCAGTTGCGAACTCATTTATGTGATTATTCCAACATCACATCAACAATCTGAGTTGTTGTTAGTAAGTGATGAGGACGAGCTCATCTGACCGACCTGGGGGGGGACTACTTTCCCCCTCAGTGTAGGTTTGATAAGTACTTCTGTATTTCAAAGTGTTTCCTAGCTTTCATCTTCTTTCTTCCTCTGTCTAGCCCGTACTCTGGAGTGCACACCAGGACTTCTGATCTGGATCCAGGTCTAGATCCCTCTGCTCAGCCTGGGTCCATACGGCGAACACAGAGTCTGAGAGACTGAGCGCTAACGCGGAGATAACTACGCTTGGAAGGGATAGCCAGACCGACCAATGGCATCAGGGAAGCTGGCCCAGGTGCTGCTGGGATGGGCGGCGATGTGTCTTGGGGCGTTCCACGTGTGTTGTGATGAAACCGGGAATGGACCGTACCAAGCCAGCCGCTTCACCGGCACCGTGGACCAGAGAGAGGTGCAGCGGGTTCGACGCCGTGGCCAGGAGACGCTGAGAGGGTAGGCATGACAACCTGTGACTTTGTTGTTTCACTCAGATCAGACTGAAGAAGCGTTCACAGGAACGCTGCTGAAAAGAAGGAAAGTGCACAAAGTTTGGTTTTTGCATAACACAACTCAGATTCGTAACTGTATCTGGAGAAAGTTTCAAACCTAAATGTCTCCCCCCCCCCCCCGCTCTACTTTCCTGGCAGCTCTCTTTCAACTGCTGTGCTTTCTGGGCGGAGGCCAAACTCGCCTTATACCAAATTATGCTGCTGAATACTACCACATTGTTTTCTCAAAAACAGCACATGTTCGACCTTAACAGGCTGCTTGCCACATTGAAATCTCACAGTGTATTTACAGCAAATTGACATTTTCATGGGAACGGGAGGAAGAAGAGTCCGCCTTCTATACATCTGATGAGGATGATGTGTGAAGGGCGTGACCCACATTCCACTGAGTGTATTAGTTAAGCTGGAGAAAGTCAGGAGCGCTGTGGGGGGACCGCTGTCCTTAAAGGTGTTCATTTGAGTAGATTGGGAGTATTTAGTGAAATTAACTACACCCCCCCCCCCCCCTCTCCTGCAGTCCAACTCATTCCCTTTGGGTGTGGGACGTGTGTCAGCGCAGAAAAGAGTTTTTACTGTATATTTTGCCACTTCTTGAAAAACAAAGGATGTTTTGTTGGGGCCCGTTTTCAGTGTCTGCATCAGTTATTCCAATCAGACTCCCATCTGTCCCAGCTTATGGTTCCCCCGGTGCCAAGCCACAGGAAATGAGGTATTCGTATCACCCGAGGGGGGGGGGGGCATGAAAAGGGGCATTTGTTTCACTGCTGTAGGTGACAAAGCAGCAGAGAGAATAACAGAGGGCAGGGAGAATATGAAAGCAAGAGAGCACATGAGGAGATGAGAGATGAAGAAGAACGTGGTATTGATGGTGAGAGAGATACAGAGTTGTGGCTTTTTAATAGTGCAGTGTAAAGCTCACAGAGTCCTCGAGCTGCTGTTTTCTCTGAAAACATATTCAGTGACGACCCCCGCCGTGTGAGAGAAACACATTTGTCTGCCTTGTCCCTCATTTTGGTTAATATGGAAGACATGTGTCCGTTAAATAAAGAAAAATCGTCGTTTTATAAAAAACGTACTTAACATTTCTACTCTGAAGTCCATTGTGCCAGAGTTATCCTGTCTCACTCATCACGTGTGCATTGAGCCCAAAACATTAAATATGATCTGCCTGAACAATAATTCACGGTTTGTCTAACAGCCAGTCAGGAACCAGGAGATCTTGCACAATAGCGAATGATTCCCATCGTTGTGACTGCATGTTGCAAAAGCCTGCAGACTTTTTCCGTCACATTGTTAAGTTGTGGAAACACTGCCGTGGTAGGAATGAAATGCTGGAGTCGGGGTAGTTTGGTAGTAAATAGGTGAAGCTCAGGGTATGTTAAGGATAAGAAAGCTCCAGGCCAGCATGAGAACCACAGACCAGAGTTATTTGACTGAATGTTTGAGATCTTTCTGATTATTTTCATTGGATTTCTAGGTGTTGCCTGGTAACTGTCACTTGAATTATTCCCGAAATATAAAGCGGGCCGGCCAAACCAAATAAGTCTAATGTGTTGATTTTATTTTCAGTTACTGTTTGAGTGTCGTTGGCTGAAAAACATCTAATCTGGAATCGGGTAAAGTTAGTCATCTACGAGTGAGCGTTGTTCATCTCACAGCGATGAGTCATGACGGACAAACGTTTCTTACTCTTGATTTCACTACAACTCGTTCGCTCCGAGTAGAGCTGCGAACATTCGTAAATAACTCAACTATTTATATCGGTTAATTGCTAAAGTCATTTGTCATGTAAAGAAATGTTTTCAGCTTCTCGAGTACAGAAAAAAAGAATCATTTTATTCTGTTGTTTGATATCAAAGTGAATATCTTTGGGTTTCTGACCACACAAACATTTAAAGACGTCACTTTGATGGATTTTTAACATTTTCTCACATTTTTCTCTAACTTTTCTTCAAAAAGACACCAAGTTTACACACATATACTTTTGGCATTCATTATGCTTTCATTCTTTCGTTCAAACTAAATATGATTAAGACCAAATGATTAATCGATTTCAATTAAACAAAACACAATCCATGCAAAGTCCTGAGTCTCCTGTGAGAGCACCGTCCGTGTGTGTTGCTCAGATCCTCTGTGTGGGAGACGGGGGTTAATGATGGTCATTACGCCGGCCTTGGGCTGGGGTGCAGTGTTTATTTACTGGCTAGAACTCCATATCCCCTGGTCTGTCTCTGGGTCTGATGCTGACTGACTCTGATTTATTGGCTCCCACCGCACACTGCAGCCTGGCATCAGTCCACTCCAGGGCGGTATCTGATCAGACTCTGGGCCGGCGGGCCGCGTCACTCGATGGGCGATCGAGCGTCTGGTTGGTGGAAAGAGAAGAAAAAGCCCGAGGCGGAGACAGAGCGCTTTTGCTTTTGAACGCTGCCACCAACTAAAAGTTGAATATATATATAGTTTAATAAGATCTGTTGGAGACTCCAGCCAAGTTCTTTTCTTTGCAGCGACCCACTTTATTAACTTAGCCCAGCTTGGCCCAGCTTGGCCCAGCTTTACCCAGCTCTGCTGAGGAGACGCCTTAGATGCTGGCTAACTTGGCAGACAGTCAGCCCCAAAGCAGAGAATTACTTTCAGCAACTGTAGTCTCTTCCAGGATAACGTCAATACAACCCTGACGGGCTGCATGGGGTCCTCTCTTTACAGTCTGCCATGGCGTGTGCCTCATTTTAAGAGAATGGATGTCACAGGACAAACCTCTTGACCTCAGACCTACACTATGTGAGTGTTTCGAGGACAAAGGAAGTGAACAAAGAGCCACAAAAAAGCTTGAGAAAAATGAATGAGGTTTTGTGAACAATTACCAGTTTCCCTTTCAGTTTTATGTGCGTTAGGTTCCATTTTAGTTTTTTTTATGTGTCTGCATGTCAGACTGTATAAAGAGATTTAGCCATCAGTTTACTCACCACATGTGACATCTCTGGCCACACTGACATACTCACAATAAATAAACATTTAGCTTTTGCACACATAAAAGCATTGCATGAGCTCATTGCATGGCCCATGTTATTATAACAAGCAGAACAATAAACATAAATCTCTCCGGGGTTTGTGTGGTTGACCACAGTTTAATTTATTGTGCTATATCTCCTGCTGTCCATCAGCCAGGAGGTTTATCACAACACACTATTATAGTATTTAGTGAAGTCTCTGTTACACTGCCAACAATCTCTCATTCATTTAGAGCTGCAGCTCACAAATATTTTCTTTATCGATTAATCTGATAATTATTTTCTCAATTGATCGTTTGGTCGATAACATTAATATCGACCATCCTAGTTTCTTAAAGTGACGTCTTTAAATGTTTGTCAGTCCAAAACCCAAAGATATTCACTTTAATATGATATAAAACAGAGACAAGCAGCAAACCTCCACATTTGAGAAGCTGAAAAACAGCATTTACTTGCATGAACATTATTTAACTAACCTCTTCCTCTTTCAGAGTACTACTGGAGTACTACAGTATAATGACAGTGCAGTTCCATCTACACACAATTTACTTCATTTATCTGATGGATGTAGTTACGAGTTACTCTGCACATTGGGATTTGGATTACTTTTACTTTTGTACATTTTTAACATTAATGCTTCGACTTAAATACAATTTGAAAAACATGTTTAAAAGTATTTCTATTTGTTTTGAGTAAAGCTCCGCCCACTTGCCTTATCATCATCATCTGTAGTTTGGTAGTTTTCTCTTCACTATACATCTGATAGGAGACTAACAGGCCCAGGTGTTGCTCGAGGCAGCAATACATAAGAGCTTTCCTGGGGGAGGGGGTCAGTTACCAGGCAGGTGACCTTTGACCTTTGACCTATGTACTGACACAGACACCTGACCTGGAGCAACTGTGAACTTCTGCTTTGTTACAGAGTTTTTTTTACTATCTTTATTCAACAGCGTGTTTTTCAATTTGAGAGCAGGCCTTCTTGATTCCCCTTGAAAGCAACAATATATCTGAGTGTAAACAACAATATATCTGAGTGTAAGCAACAATATATCTGAGTGTAAGCAACAATATATCAGAGTGTAGGCAACAATATATCTGAGTGTAAGCAACAATATATCAGAGTGTAAGCAACAATATATCAGAGTGTAGGCAACAATATATCTGAGTGTAAGCAACAATATATCAGAGTGTAAGCAACAATATATCAGAGTGTAGGCAACAATATATCTGAGTGTAAGCAACAATATATCATGAGTGTAAGCAACAATATATCAGAGTGTAGGCAACAATATATCTGAGTGTAAGCAACAATATATCAGAGTGTAGGCAACAATATATCTGAGTGTAGGCAACAATATATCTGAGTGTAAGCAACAATATATCAGAGTGTAAGGCAACAATATATCTGAGTGTAGGCAACAATATATCTAGAGTGTAAACAACAATATATCTGAGTGTAAACAACAATATATCAGAGTGTAGGCAACAATATATCAGAGTGTAAACAACAATATATCTGAGTGTAAACAACAATATATCAGAGTGTAGGCAACAATATATCAGAGTGTAGGCAACAATATATCAGAGTGTAAGCAACAATATATCAGAGTGTAGGCAACAATATATCAGAGTGTAAGCAACAATATATCAGAGTGTAGGCAACAATATATCAGAGTGTAGGTAAACAACAATATATCAGAGTGTAGGCAACAATATATCAGAGTGTAGCAAACAATATATCAGAGTGTAAGGCAACAATATATCAGAGTGTAGGCAACAATATATCAGAGTGTAGGCAACAATATATCAGAGTGTAAACAACAATATATCAGAGTGTAGGCAACAATATATCAGAGTGTAAGCAACAATATATCAGAGTGTAAGCAACAATATATCTGAGTGTAAGCAACAATATATCAGAGTGTAAACAACAATATATCATGAGTGTAGGCAACAATATATCAGAGTGTAAGCAACAATATATCAGAGTGTAAACAACAATATATCAGAGTGTAAGCAACAATATATCAGAGTGGTAAACAACAAATATATCAGAGTGTAACAATATATCAGAGTGTAACAACAATATATCAGAGTGTAAACAACAATATATCAGAGTGTAGGCAACAATATATCAGAGTGTAAACAACAATATATCAGAGTGTAAACAACAATATATCAGAGTGTAAACAACAATATATCAGAGTGTAAGTTCGCAGTTTGAGAGCAAATCTAAGGAGGCATGCTCTTGAATAAAGATTGTAAAAACTTCTATGTTCTGTGTCTTTATGGAAAGAGGCTGTCTGCAGTCGTTACTCTTGCGTGCCCGGTGCTGCCCTTCCTTGTAGGTCAGCGGAGGCCGTCTGCTCTGAACTGCCTTGACCTTTGACCCCTGTGGATTCCTGCATGGCAAGAGGACCTTCAGGCTACAGCTGCATGACTTGTTGATTTCGCAGTTTCTTTTTTTATAACTATTTTAAAAAATAAACCAAAAATCTTCAACAAAGAAAATGACATAAACTGTTATTCTCATAGTCGATTCATCTGCAGTTTATTTTCAGGATTTATGATTGATTGTTTTGTCCATCAAAATGCCTAATGTCTAAAAAATGGCTATTAGAATTTAATATATTTACAAAATATATCCAGTTTACTTTGTTAAATTACAAAGAAAAGCGGAAAATTCTCACATTTGAAAAGCTGAAATCAGAGAATATTTACTTAAAATATGACTGACACGATTTATTATCAAAATAGTTTCTTTTAGATTAATTTTCTAAAGATGGATTAATCAATTTAGAATTTCAACTCTAAAAACTAATCTTATTAATTGGGTTTCTTGAAGTTACAATCACCTTGTGATACTGTACGTGGTTATTTGTCCTACTTCATGTCCCGAAAATCTGCCTTTGAAGTCTGAGTACAGTTTCCTCTTGGATCTCATTCTTCATCGCTCCCCTTGGATGAGGTGGCAGCCATTTTCCTTTTATTACTATTAATGGCAGTTAACGAGCGATCCACGGGCCGGGTGGTAGCTTCAAAGGCGGCGACATGGCCAGAGAAGAGTTAATCTCCTTTAGATTGAGCCCTGAGAACAGTAGGACATTTCAATATTGAGGAAAACCCCTGGAGCTTAAACTCCTTTTATTTTTTTGGCTGTCTTTCATTCTGTTTTACTTCAGTTCATCCTCTAAAGCCTCCTCTCAGTGATAGCAGAGCAGGCATTGACCTGCAGGAAAGACTGAGAGAGAGAGGAAGAATAACAAACCTCTGGGTCAAACCCCTTTAATCCTCCATATATTGACATCCCAGAGGTCTGTAACAGTGGACAATCTTTAACGCTTTGTGGAGAAATAGATCAGGGAAGACGTTGGGTTCACTGCTCATTAAGTGTTGGAATGCTCCACGCATTTCTGAAGTTTTCTCGGAGCTCAGTTTGTGTGTTTGCCCCAGAAATCTAACCCCCACTAAGGGTCTGGCCTCTTCCTGCTTATGCTGCTCTCTCCTTCCTTTCCATATCTCTGTTTTCCGCTCCCCACTCCTGCCTCCTGCTTCCTCCTCTTCTCAACATAAGCTTGTTTTGCTTTCCCTCCCACTGATCCCCTGTTCCTTTTTCCCACCGTCCCGTC
>NC_041358.1:27519128-27579128 GCF_900634415.1 Cottoperca gobio
ACAGAGCGACACACACCAAATGATTAAGTTGAAACTGAAACATGATCCGTGTCGGAGGCTTCGGGCCAAGAGAAGACAAACTCGTCTTCCTCGAACGTGCCGACTCCCAAATTCAGCTTTTTGGATCGAGTCCACCATTTAACAGGATAATTCGGGACACTTGGAAACAAATTGCAGATCTGCGGAGATCCGTTGGGAAACGCCAATTTCCTCTCCTTTAATGATCCGGCCTGACTGGAGCACCCTGGTGCGCTGCGCTACAGATAGCATCTTCACGTCTCACATCTTGCCTGTGGAATGCAGAGGTTTGAATAAATCAGCAGCACATTTTGTGATTCTCTTCATGTAATCCACACGTCGGCCGTTAGCGTCCACACAAGCGGTCGTCTGTCATTTCTTTTATGACTCTTCCTGGAATCTCTGCTGTGTGCCGATGAACTCGTTTCCGCGCACAGCCTGGAAGACCTCACAGATGTCCAGAAATAGAAAGAGTTAAAACAGCGTAGCGTTGGTGATCCTGATGACCTGGAGTTACACGTCAGGTTCACAAGTTCCTCCTTGTAATGAACACGCAGAGCAGCTGTGCTGAGGATCGTATCGGGTCATCTTCCTCCTCCTCCTCCATAACCATAATTACCAAATTATTACCACAAACGTTTTTGCCCTGATGCTGAGAAACAGCTGTCCACAGGCTTCCATTGGCTCTTGACTTCGAGCAATAGTGAGGAATGCAGAGAGAGGCTTTTTTAATTAGAAGCCGTGCCACTTCAATGTAGTCCATCTCGACCGCCAAGTAATGCTCCGTCCCGTCAGGTAGGAGGTCTGTGAGGAAATAAATGGGTGTAATTTACCTAGAAGATTAACGATGTGTGTGAAGAACTACGTTGGACGACTGTGAGTTTCCCAGAAAGGAAAGAATTTAGTATTTAGGGTTTTTTCCATCCAATTCTTTTTTCAATTTACGCATAAAAAGGCCGGTTGAGTCGTAAACGTTGGTTTATCAATAAAAGCAAAATGCGACGAAGTGCAATGGAAACAGATTTAGAGAATAGATGATGACGTACGAGAAGCTCCGATGTAACCTTCACATTAATACATGAAACTAACAAAGAGATATCATCAGGCTCTTATAATGGTGGAGGATGGACACAAGGATTCATCAGCATTTCCTTTTTGCCAATTCTTCTCCAAACCTGACGCAGGACCTTTGACAGCATCTCATGTAGCTTCCTGTTTCACTGCATCCACGCCGAAACTGAGGCTGACTTGTCAGAGGTCTCTGGGGTGTGTGTAAACCAGGACAAAACACAGCTATAAAGCTCTTCAGTTTTCCATCAGACACACACACACACACACACACACACACACACACACACACACACACACACAAGCCTGGACTTCCTGTGTTTCGCAGCCTCTCGTAAAAAACACCCAGATGTGAGCAGCTCACCGACGACACTAACCGAGTACAGAGGTGCATTGTGGTGCCGCAAAGCTGCACCCAACTCTTTTAGCTCAACGTCTGGAAGACACACACACACACACACACACACACACACACACACATCCACATCCCCCTACCCTGTTGCTCTACACGTGCAGCTTTCCAGGCACGGGTCATTGGAGTAAACCATCTCTCTCCACCTGCGGGGGATGAAGTGCCATGAGGAGGGGGAGCAGGAGGTTAACCTGTGAGATCATCTCCCTCTGGCTCGCTTCCTTCACCTCCTCCCTCTCCTGTGTCTCCATCTCTCCAGCACCTGTCCTATCGTCCTCTGGGACTCTTTCTGCAGCGTCTCCGATCCACCAGCCCACGGCTAAACCTTTCCCCACGTGTTACAACACGTCCACATACCAACACCCCTGCAAAGGTCGATTGGGAATGACTCTCAAAACGACATATATGACCGTTCTATTCTACGTTGTTGAACGTATCGGTTACACAACCACTTGATTAGGTTACTTAGTCCGTGGACTTCTGGACACAAAGTGTCTGGTTGAAAGTCTTGTGTTTGTTTGACCCAGACTTGAGGGGACTCGCTTTATAGTTACGATACCAGACTTCATTATTTGCTCCCGTCATAATTACGACGGCCACTAGAGGGTGACGGTTGTTTCACTTGTACAAACAACGTACAGCAGCCTGGTTGTGTCTGTGGGGCGGAGCGGCTTTACGTCAAGAGGAGTTTCATTTACAGCACCAGATTTAAAACCTCATGTTGAGGATGAACTCTGAGAGTACGACCTGACACACCTCCTGTGAGGGGAGACAGACAGACACACAGACACACAGACAGACAGACAGACAGAGAGACAGACAGACACACAGACAGACACACACACAGACAGACAGACAGACAGACAGACACACAGACAGACAGACAGACAGACAGACAGACAGACAGACAGACACACACACAGACAGACAGACACACAGACAGACAGACAGACAGACAGACAGAGAGACAGACAGACAGACAGACAGACAGACAGACACACAGACAGACAGACACACAGACAGAAAGACAGAGACAGACAGACAGACAGAGAGACAGAGACAGACAGAGACAGTGAGACAGAGAGAGACAGACACACAGACACACAGACAGAAAGACAGAGACAGACAGACAGACAGACAGAGAGACAGAGACAGACAGAGACAGTGAGACAGAGACAGACAGACAGACAGAGAGACAGACAGACAGAGAGACAGAGAGACAGAGACAGACAGAGACAGTGAGACAGACAGACAGAGACAGACAGACAGACAGACAGAAGACAGAGACAGACAGAGACAGTGAGACAGACAGACAGAGACAGACAGACAGACAGACAGACAGAAAGACAGAGACAGACAGAGACAGTGAGACAGACAGAGACAGACAGACAGAGAGACAGAGAGACAGACAGACAGACAGAGACAGACAGACAGACAGACAGAGAGACAGACAGACAGACAGACCGACAGACAGACAGCACCCAGCCTGCCCCAGAGTCCCAAACTATTTGCTTTAATTTATCACCATCTGTTGCCACGAGACAGAACCCAGACAAAAACTTGTTTCTGCCAAATCTGTCCACAGCGTGTGCCAAGTGTTGCACATGAGAAAGTAAACTTGAATTCCTTCTCGACTTCAGATGCATTTCAGTGGATTACACCTTTACACCATTTACTGAAACTCCACAAGGTTCAAGTCCAACATTGGTGCTTTGACTCACGTAACTGCAGCCTGTCCTGCGTGATCTGCCGGGAACACGGGCTGGAGGCTGACAATGAAAAGCTACCTAAGAGCATATTCACTCATCATGACTCATGCAAGTCATATTTAGTGAGTATAAGTGGGAGGATTACAGTGGCAAGTGTACAAACTCAGAATTTCTCATTAGACAGCCTCAGTCATTCCCCCTCCGCTGCATGTTCCAGAGAAGGAGACGTAAACAGACGGAGAGACGGAGAGACAGAGAGGAAATTAATGTTGAACTTGCGATTAAGTTTTAGACAGAAGAGCATGAAAGGCGCTGAGGGAATAATGGAGGAAGGAAGAAAATTGAAGGCACAGGGAGACTAAAGGACAGTAAAACATCCTCTTGAGGATGAAAGGAGGAAGAGGATGCAAGGAGACGTAAAGAAAACACATCGATGTCTTCTCTCCTCTTGTTCGGGAAACGGCTGGCTCAGCAGAAAGCTGCCCGTCTGCCAGGAAGACCAATTAGTTAGTGAAAGCCGTGTTTGTGCGATGGGCTCTCTCACAGTCTCCGGCTTCACGTCGTAATACCTGCTCTGGTGTGTTTTACCCACCATTCAACGTTACTGCCTTTCTTCCTCTTACGTTCGCTCCTCTGTGCATCCTGTTTGGAATTTGCGATTGTACCAAAACGTCCCCCCTCACCCAGTTTCCTTCTCTTCTCTGCAAATTCCTGCCTGCCTGCCTGACTGTAGCGTACAGCTGGCTCGACTTATGGCCGACCCCCAGTCTGCTTGATAAGCTTTGGTCTTGCGGCCTGGGGGCTTTTCAGCCTTGTCTGTTCATCTAAAGCTGCTAAAGAAATACCAGCGTTGTGCAAAGTCAACTGAAGTGGAAAGATCCTCTTAATGTGTGAAAGTGAGCGTGGTTGTTGAACTGGTTGGAAACAAGTCCTGATGCGCTTTTGGATTTAAAAAGAACTGAAGCAATCGGTTAATTCTCCCTTTTAATTTCCTGAAAGTCGAGGTTTGGTGAATGAAACCCGTAAAAGATTCAAACCTTTTTAATAAAGTAGAAACTGACTCAAAGCACATTTTCAAAACGTCCAGCGGTTGTTTACCTTGTGCTAATGTTGCAGCTTGTGTTATCACTGTTGAAGTGTGTGTGTTCACACTCTTTGTGTCTCATCGTGCGTCTCTGCTTCCTCTCTCCTGCAGTTCAGTCCTGTAACGTCAGGTGCATGAATGGAGGCAGCTGTGCAGAGGACTCGTGCTCCTGCACAAAGGGCTACACGGGAAACCACTGCGGACAGCGTGAGTGGATCAGCACACCTCTCTGTAAAGAGTCTTTAGTTATAAAGCATTTCAAATTGTCCCCACTTTGACTTACTGTACATGTTTCCGTCTTAATATTTGGACCTCATAAGTTTGCAGCTCACAAAGCCTTTTGTAAGACTATTGGTCCGGCAGCAAGAAGAATCAGAGAACAATCTGTGTACTTAAAACTGTAAGATCTATTGCCAAATACAGAGCCATGTCATCAGCGAACATCCTCACAGATATACAACATGCTCTCTCTTCCTCTGCCCCCTGTAGCCGTGTGTGAGAACGGCTGCCAGAACGGCGGGCGCTGCATCGGGCCCAACAGATGTGCCTGCGTCTACGGTTTCACTGGCCCGCAGTGCGAGAGAGGTGAGAGCTCAACCTGCTGTCTGTGTTTCTTCATCTCCGCTCAGTCTCTATAGAGACCCTCACACTGTCCATCGTTTTCATGTTGCAGAGCAACGTAGCAGTAACTTAACATGCTGTACATGTCGATCACAGATCTCTGCATCGAGGGATAATAACTAACACTATCTTTCCCACCTGTAAATATTATATGCATTCCTTCTTCTTTTACTTTTAACTTGGTGTGTAAAACTGACGAATAACAGCGACCACTACTACTGTATGAAGACTTCGTCACAACACGTCACGCTGCAACTTGCTCGGTTCTCCTTTTCCATGACGAAGGACTGAAGTCTGTATATAAATATATATATATATATATATATATATATGAAGTATATATAACATAATAAGGCTTCTTGTTGCTCCTGAGGGACCTGCAGGCTCTGCGTGCACAGCTCTCCACCAATCACAATCATTGTTGGTCAGTCTAACACGTCGAACACGACCTGAAAGAAGCGAAGAACAGAAGAGTTCTTACAAAAAGAAATATTTCAGCTATAGAAAAGAACTTCATGTGTTTGATCATATTGCGATACTGTACGCACGCACGCACGCACGCACGCACGCACGCACGCACGCACACACGCACGCACGCACACACGCACGCACACTCTAATGTTGAGGCAGATGTCACAGCAGGAAGGCTTTGATGTGTGTGAGTGTTGCTCCTATCAGTCCAGACGGACTCTGTCAGAGCTCGTGAGACTTCAGGATGACTTCATACAGTTAGATCCGGCAGTGGGCGTTCGTCTCCCGAGCTTTGAACAGAAGCCTGTGTGTGTGTGTGTGTGTGTGTGTGTGTGTGTGTGTGTGTGTGTGTGTGTGTTTGTGTGTGTTTGTGTGGTGGGAAGTGATGGCGGCGTGTTAGAAGTAGGTGGTAACGTCTCACAGCAGATGGGAAAAATACCTGGATTTCCGTTCACCTCAGTTCACCTAAAACGGGAGTGGAACCTTCGCACATCCAGACCAAACTCCCCTTTCTGTGACCCTCCCCTCCCACCTCCTCCTCCCACCTCCTCCCACATCCTCCCATCCCCTCCCACCTCCTCCCACATCCTCCCCTCCCCTCCCACCTCCTCCTCCTCCCACCTCCTCCCTCCTCCTCCTCCCACCTCCTCCTCCTCCTCCCACATCCTCCCACCTCCTCCTCCTCCCACCTCCCCCCTCCTCCTTCTCCCACCTCCTCCTCCTCCCACATCCACCCATCCCCTCCCACCTCCTCCTCCTCCTCCCTCCTCCCGCATCCTCCCACATCCTCCCCTCCCACCTCCTCCCCTCCCTCCTCCTCCTCCTCCTCCTCCCTCACCTCCTCCCTCCTCCTCCCACCTCCTCCCTCTTCCTCCTGCTGTTACAGACACTGAGGGAGCGGAAAGTTCTTTACCTTTGATTTCACTCACCTCATTCGTCTGCATTCCTTTTCCTACCTAAGTATGAATGTATGCTTGTATAAAAAACAGCCATTTTCTTCTGTCTTCTTCCCTTCCTCTCATTCATCTCATCTTAGGATCAGCGAGGAAGAGAAAGGAGAGAAGAGGAAGCGAAACGGAAGAGACAAGGCCGAGAGAGAGGAAGAGACAGGAAGCGCTAGGAAGAGAAGCGGAAGTAAAGGAAGCGAAAAGGCCTCTCACTTTCTATCACTCCTCTCCCCTCTCTCATCTTACTATCATCTTCTCTCCCCTTCTAGCATCGGATATCATTTAATATCCCCTTCCTCTCATCTTCTCTCATCTTCCTCTCCCCTTCCTCTCCCCTTCTCTCATCTTCCTCTCATCTTCCTCTCCATCCTTCAGCGTATTACTCTATGGAACTCTGGGGTCTTGTTTCCGTGTTGGGCTCGAGTTTGTCCGAGGGAGACATCTGGCAGTAAATACCCCCCCCACAGGACTGACAGACTGTCTTTGTAAAGCGATCGTGGACATTTCCCGATGAGCATTGGAGCAGGGACAGAGAGAAGGAGGGAGGAGGAGGGAGGGACAGAGTGAAAATGAAAATGGACTCCCCAGCTGTGTACACAAAGGCTGCAGGAGGGGAGGACAAACACGCTGCATGAGACCGCTGGACCTGCAGGTAGTCACGGGGGAAACACTTATAAATCTTTGTGTGTGTGTGTGTGTGTGTGTGTGTGTGTGTGTGTGTGTGTGTGTGTGTGTGTGTGTGTGTGTGTGTCTGTGTGTGTGTGTGTGTGTGTGCGTGTGTGTCTGTGTGTGTCTGTGTGTGTGTGTGTGTGCGTGTGTGTCTGTGTGTGTCTGTGTGTGTGTGTGTGTGTGTCTGTGTGTGTGTGTGTGTGTGTGTGTGTCTGTGTGTGTGTGTGTGTCTGTGTGTGTGTCTGTGTGTGTGTGTGTGTGTGTTCTGGTGCCAAGTATCCATCAGCCAGAGAGGAGTTGGGCTTCGTTTGTCAAATCAACGGCATAATTCATAAGAAATCACATTAGTGACGGCCGGCTCCAGAAGGATCCCAGCCGCCGTGCGTTGGATAAGAAAAGCTGGACGTCAACAATTTGAGTTTAATGAGCTGCAACATATTTATATTCACCTTCCTCGTCACCGCAGCTTTAACAAACAGGTCACTCAGGACATTTCTATCATTCAGTTTGCCAGAACAGAACAGTTTGTAAGACAAACACAATCATTCTCCAACTCAGAGGAACATCCTTCGGGATACTCTTAGATAAACGACCTGTGTGTTTCTTTAATATTGCGTTTGGCCTGGACGGGGCGTCCCCGGTGTAACCTTCAGTGCGGCTCCGCTCGTGGTTTCACAGTTTGTGTGAGAGTCCATGAGTCAGAGGATTTACGGTGTGATTCTGTGAGAAGACTGCAGATGAACTGTGATTGTGAAGGCGTGTGTGTGTGTGTGTGTGTGTGTGTGTGTGTGTGTGTGTGTGTGTGTGTGTGTGTGTGTGTGTGTGTGCGCCTCGGGCTCGTTGAGTCAGTCATCCCTCATTAAATGCACGCTGTCATTCTTCAGCAGCTCCATGTGCAGTATGTTTTACTTCTATACATGTGTGCGTGCCACTCATACCTGCTCTGTACGTGAGCTCCACATCCTTTCACCTGCACGCACACTAAGAGGGAGGCGTGTGTGTGTGTGTGTGTGTGCGTCAGGGGTGCCGACTCGACTCACAGGACTTGGACTCGAGTTCACATGTGTGATGACTTTAGACTCGACTTGGACTTTAACGCTGATGACTTCATTTGGACTTGAGCCTTGAGAACACTTGATACTGAGATGAACTGAGATGACAGGTCGCGGGAGAGAAGCATGTAGAACTAAAACAAGAGAAGAGAACTGTATTGTGCATTACATACGTTTTAAAGACAATAAGGAAACGTAAAACACAGTGAGAGGCAGCTAAAATACACAAGTTAAACGTTACGTTACGATCTCTAGTTGGAAGAAACCCAAAGTTTGTTTGTTTAAAAACTACAGAACTTGGGACTTGAGTGTAAAGACTTGTGACTTGCACTGACTCGGTCCCCGCTCTGGTGTGAGCAGAGCTCCGGGTCATACAGCTGACTCGGTCCAGTCTGTCTCTGTGGACGTACACAGGCTCTGTGCTGAGTCCCCGTCCAGAGCAAATAACAGAGGAGCAGCTCTGCCCCCCCAGCAGGCGTTGACGTCAAGGGCATGTTGAAGTTCTGCAAGAGGTGGAAGCTGTGCTATTTCTGCTCTGTTGACTCTGGAGTGGACAGAACATGGCAGGACAGGATGGCTGCGCTGGTGGAAGGGTGGGACTCCGGGGCAGGCGCAGGTCACTCTGTGGAAAATACTTCCAATGACAATTTAGTTTGAGTCAGCCAGTTGGGAGCCGAGCTAAATTAGATTAACAGCGAGTCTATAAATGATAAACTAATGCAGCGTGACTTAATGCAGACCCCATATGTGTGCTTTCCATACGCAGGAATTTCTGCTGCAGGACACGCAACGAACCCAAACCAGCAAATATGAACTCATGAAGTGACTTTAAAACTCCGTGTCTGCAGATGTGTGTCCCCACGTTAACGTGCGTTCTTCGTCATCAGGAACGTCACGTTTCACGGGCTGGTTTCAGAGTCTGCTTCTCATCGTGGCCGTTGACTTGATGATCTTTGGGAGGGAATTATTCATTAGGTTTGTTCAAATCAATACTCGAGTAGCGATGAAGTAGTCTTTGATCTGATGGAAAATGAGCCAAATTACTCTCGCTGCAGTTCAGACAGCACTACCCACCCCCCCCCCCCCCCCCTTCACTGAATAAGTAACGTGTCCCATGAGTGGTTCTTGTTGATGGAGCCCGACTGTGAGTCTGAGGCTGCAGTATTGTTCCACTGCTGGACATTGTTGTGTTGGCAAGTTTCCCAAAACACACACAAATAGCTGCAGAAGTCAACATAGATTTGACAACACAATCAGTGAGTTACAGAATGCTGTAGAGCAACGTAGAGCAACGTAGCGCTGCGACAATGAGTCCGTCAATTACACGTTAAATCTTTGTTCGTGCAAGAATGTCCGAAAATGCTGTTTTTATCAGCCTCTCAGATATGGAGATTTTAAATCATATTCAAGATAATATCTGTGGGTTTCTGACAAAACAAGACATTTAAAAACAAGTAAAGACATTTAAAAACATTTAAAAACATTTAAAAACATTTAAAAACATTTAAAAACATTTAAAAACATTTAAAAACATTTAACAACATTTAACAACATCACTTTGGACTTTGAGAAACTGAAATGGACTTTGTTCATACAGCAGTGAGCTGCAGGCTTTCAGATCTCATTAGATTGCTGAGAGCTTATCGCTCTAATTTCCATTCTCCCACAGTTGTTATACCTTGTGTGTGTGTGTGTGTGTGTGTGTGTGTGTGTGTGTGTGTGTGTGTTTAGTCAAGTTTGGGTGACTGCCTTTGGTGTGGACTAAATGAAAGGAGCAGACTCGTTGAGGGATGATAAGGGATAAAGGAGAAGAGTGATTTCAAGCTTGTTGATAGTGGCACTGATACTAACAGAGACCGCTATGATGAGGATAAACATCCCTCACACACACACACACACACACACACACACACACACACACACACACACACACACACACACACACACACACAGAGGATGATTGGAAAATGTCGCTGCTTCTGAACAGGTGAATAACATCATGACGTTTAGACTCAGTAAATCTTCCAGCTGTATAAAGTCTGGAGAGGACATCTGGTTTGAACACATACACACACACACACACACACACAAACACACACACACACACACACACACACAAACACACACACAAACACACACACACACACGCACACACACACACACACAGAGGCGAGTGTGTACATATTTCTTCTCCTAATTCATTTGTCCTGTTGACCTCCTGTCATAGGAAAGTATGTATTCATGAGATATTGATTGTCATAAACTCATATTTCACGTCTCTTATCTTCCCAGTCCTCGTCTCCCGGGAGTTTTCATAAATACTTCAGAAGTTATTAATGGATCTGAGATGGGATTTTGTTCCTCCTCTCTCGTGCGCAGGTCAGCGCCCCCGTCCCATCTCCTCGCTCCCACAGATGGATCCGGTTGATGGGAAAAAGTTTCCCCAGCAGAGTTAACGTTCCAGACAGGATTACATATTGTTCACCTCCAACACTATTTTATCTTCCTGTAATCCAACTTTCATCAGAGCAAAGAGTAATGCGCTTTGATGTCTGATCGTGTTTCTGCAATGTTACTTATTATCATGTGCTTGGCTTCACACAGAAACATCGTATGTGAAGGGTCAGACCCGGGTACCACGGGGATGTCTGGGTAATCTCTGTGGACTGATATAGGTGAAAGGTTACACGTGCTTCAAACTGAGTTACATCTGGCTGCCATTCCCAGAAACCTTTATTAGAAGCTGTGATGTTTATGAAATAAAAGCTTTATTAACATGTAGGAAAATGACTTCATTCATAGAGCTGGTTGTGAATGAAACTGGAGACGTGTGAGACGGAGGATTTAAAGAGGAGACGAGATGTTTTCGATCTATTGAGCAATTCGAACACTAATTAGACAAAATGACTTCCGAATGTTGTCAGCGGGACAGAATCAGGATGCAGGATCGCTCCCTCGTTCTAACCTGCCCGAGCTCTGCTCGCACACGTCCGCTGACATGCATAAAACACCAACATGTGTGTACCACACGTACATGTATGCACAAGGTGGAAACTAAAGAACACTCTCTCAGTGGATTGGGACAGTGTGAGCTCCAGTCTTTGGCTCGACGCTGCAGCTCCGACAGATGCTGTGTTTTCCTTCAGGCGTGTGTCTTTACACAGACATGTGTGTGTAACAGAAAGAGAGGAGAGTTGGCCAATGTTTGAGAAAGCATGTGCATGCATATATATTTAATTCAGCGCACATGCATACGCTGCTGAACTTGGCTGCTGAGTGCGACCGTCTGCTGGAGGATCAGAGAAGAGTCCAGTCTCTATAAGACGCTGTGCATTGTTATATAAATCAAAAACATTTGTTTCTTTTTTATAGTTTTCCTTCTTTTTTCTGTCCGTTTGAACAGTTTTCAGTTTAAATATTTGATCAGATTGTCAAAACAAGACAATATTTAAGAGCATTGGTTTTAAGGTTTAAGGCCAAAACACATATATATCTTTGTACTTCCTCTTTACTGCACCGTCCTGCTGTCGTAAGTGCACCAAAGGTGTATTGATTCGCAGCTGAAAATAGTCCCCAACAAATGCACGACTCCCCTCTCTTTCTAAAAACAATTTGTTTCAGGAAAGCAAACGTGAAACTATATCTTTGTGTGTGTTTTTTAAAGTATTGAGAGATGTAGCCTCGTTCATAAGACCTTGTTGTTCAGGCTCTAGTCTGCAGGATTATTCCTCTAACATGAGTAAATGCATGTGGTGTGTAAGTCGACCACAAGATCAAAAAGCGTCTGAAAGGCAAAGAGAGAGTTAGAAGTCAGACAGACAGGAAGACCTGAAGCGGGCAAAGAGAAATGAAGACAGATGGAGGAGAGGGAGAACGGGCGTGAGCTCCAACCTGCACTCTGCATGCTCAGTTTGACCTACTTTCCTTTGGCTTTCTCTTTCTGCGTCTCCTGCTCGTCTCTGCGATCCTTTCATGAAGCACAAGGAACCAATAAGTCTGAAGAAGGACTCCCAGCAGACACTGATTCCTATCTTTTCGTGGCGTTCTGTCCTTCAGAGCTCTCCTCCACGTCTCGCTGTCACAGCCTTGGCTAGCCAACTGTGCAGTTTGTCTTTCATCTCCCCTGTGACAATCTAACAATCTGCTGTTTTAATGAAGGCTGTATTAAGTTTGGCGCCACTGCAGAGAACTTAATAAGGGTTTCTCCCACAAAGGAAGCCATCATTACGCTATATGTGATTGAAAAGACGAAGATGGTATTTCTGAAATGGTTTCAGCATGAGGTCATTGTGCCTGATTTGTGAAGTGCATTTAACAAGATTAGGCCACAGTTTCTCTGGCAGCATGGAGACGAGGTGGCCACTGAAGACTCTGTGTTCTCATCATGTGTTTACTTTCAACATCTGCTAGAATGTGTGTATTTATCTTCACTGTTGTTGCCATCCTTCCCCAAAAGATAGGATCTGCAATATCAACACATGAGACATTTGTGTTCTGGGTAACACATGTCATGTGACTCCCACACACAGAAGGGCATTGTCCTGAAGAGGGAGGTTGTTACAGACAAACCACCTCCGCTGCTTGTACTGTTGAAGTTCTGGAGTCCAAAAGGTTAACTTATTATCTCAGAGACAGCGGAGGATCCCTGCAGAAAGAAACAATCTGGAGGTTTTGCAGTTTAATAATAAAACCCCACTCTCTCTCATGTTGCTACCAACTCTCATATTGTTCTTCTTAAGTCCTTGTAAATCCCGCTACTTGTAAATGGTCCTTTTTCATGAGCCGATTGTTGACTCAAAGACTAAACACTTGAAACAATTAAACTGTGAGGACGTGTTTAAAGGTCCCGTGAGTCATCTATTTGAAATCATTCCTCCATTTGTTGTTTGAGCGAAAATAAGAAAGAAAGAGTCCGTTAGTTCGATATGAGAGGAAATATGCCTTTGAGGAAATTCCTCAAATATGTAATCTGGTTTCATTTAATGCTGCGCCAGATGTGTTGGAGGAAATGAATCACCGCTTTAACATTTAATCAATCAGATGTGAAATCACCGGCTAACAAAGGATTCTTTCCTCCGCAGACTACAGGACGGGGCCATGCTTCACCCAGGTGAACAACCAGATGTGCCAGGGCCAGCTCAGTGGAATCGTCTGCACCAAAACCCTCTGCTGCGCTACCATTGGTCGAGCGTGGGGCCACCCCTGTGAGCAGTGCCCCGCCCAGCCACACCCCTGCAGGCGCGGCTTCATCCCCAACATCCGCACCGGAGCGTGCCAAGGTCAGATTAATCACACGGCTGTCTCTCTTGTGAGGGGCTCCGACCGCCGACACCACCTACGTAACTCCAAGCTAATTAAAAAACAGCCGAAGATGTGGATCTGGGTGGAGCTGAGGGAAGCGGACACGCCATTAAATATACATAACTTCAGGACTTAATATGATATAAGGGGTTAGTCATGTAAAACATAAGTAGGGAAATGAGCTACAGAGGCTGTAAACATGTTTGTTTCTGCTGTAAAGCTTTAACATGGAGGTCTATGGAGAATGACTCACCTTTGGAGCCTCGTGTGGCCATTAGAGGAACTGCAGTTTATGGCACTTTTATTGTTTCTGCCCCAGAGGTTGTTGCTTGTTAGACACACCTGGAAGATCTTCTTTTTAACAGTGATGAAGGAGGACACACACACACACACACACACACACACACACACACAAACAATCCCCATAATAAACAACCATTACTTTATCCGTCATCATCTCAGTTGCAATTCCTGCCCACAACATCCTCGAGGTCGTGTTAACAGCATGTTTACATGCACACAGGTACATGGAGTCCTGATACTTATCTTCATGATCTTATTAAGCAGAAGTCGTGAACATAAATCTCCATATCCCTGTAAACATCGAACAGCTGTTTCCCTGCAATAGACCCACTTTTTTAGGGGGGACAGGGGATCTCTAGGGGGAGATAGGAGGACCACAGTTTAGGCCACATAGTGTACAGTGAGTTTATAGCTTATAAACTTTGTGTTTCGGTTAGGCATCTATTCAAATGTTGAAAGTTTAGCGTGTATAAGAGCTTCAAACATTTTGAGGGAAATATATGACGGCCATTCCCGTCCTCAACAATGTCTCATAAGTTCTTTGGGTTGATACAAATGAAAAAACCTTTTTACCACTCAGGTGTTGATAAAGATGGTCAAAAATCCCTAAACAGACCCCAAGACCTTGATGAACACCATAGAAAAATCCCTGCTGTAATTTCAAATAAAATATTTTGGAAATTTGTAGATGAATTGCATTTTTGGGCAATTGGATGGCGACCACTTCTGTTCTGGAAGCTGCTCAGAAAGCCCCTTATTATAATGTACCAAAATCAATCCATCAATATGCAGAGGAATGCCTCTGGATGCCTTCGGCCTCTTGTTTGTGGTTGTACAGTTTCATGAGGCAGTGATTATCCTGGTGGTCGCATTTTATACAGCGAGGTCAAGTTTCAACAAAGGAAATGGCTCCTATGGGGAATAACTACAGACATAACAGAATCCAGCAGCCTCATGGCTCCAACAGAGCGAGATATGGAGATTATAAGAGAGAAGCTGGAGGGAATATGAACTGAGATTCACCTTATTTATCAACCTTCCTGCCGCTGGTGTCCCAGAGCCCCCTCAGCCCAGACCAGACTCGCTCTGCATGCCTCT
Source organism: Cottoperca gobio (assembly GCF_900634415.1). Taxonomy (NCBI): domain Eukaryota; kingdom Metazoa; phylum Chordata; class Actinopteri; order Perciformes; family Bovichtidae; genus Cottoperca; species Cottoperca gobio. The sequence continues at coordinate 27,533,882 of NC_041358.1, forward strand.
CTAATAAGCTATAGCCCGGACCAGACGAAGCAATAAGACTGCATCAATACATGACATATGTGGAGGTCGTGTCCCTCGTTAAACCGGCCCAGCCTGGCTCTTTGTTGCCTCAATCCAGCTCCTCGCACACGGACACGCCCAGCACCACCCTGGGCAGAATGTGATGGTTGACGTGTAGCTGGAGCCGTTCGCAGAGACTTTGTTTTTGTTCTGATGCTCACAGCACCTGGCCACACATCAGCAGTATCAGAGCTACGGACATTAGCTTCATGTATTTATCCTGGGAAATTGGGGATTATAGAAATCTCAAGTGTTGTTTACATTCGCGTAAAGAAAGTTACACATGGTGGGCTTAAACCAATACTTGTTGGACTTCATTGGCACATGTGTTGACAGCGTGTGTGTACAAAGGCTGGTTCCAGGTATCTGAACCTCGGCCCAAAACCTGCCATTCGTCCAGCGACTCAAAATAAAGGTTGAATGAAGTGAAACAAAAAGGCCATTCAGTCGGTATAACAGGCCAGTATGTCCAGGTGGCTCTGTTTTCATGCACGTACCAATGTAGCAGCAGTCACATTGATATTTATTTATTGTCGGGAGCAAGTCCATCTTTGTTTGCACCGAACCAACCAGGGCCGGACTTTACCAGGAGGCATTTGAGGCAACTGCCTGGAGCCAACTAAAAGGACCCCAAACAGCTTTAGGTTTATTATGAATAATGTTACATTTGTGACTTTCTGGACCTGCGAAAGGCCCTCAATGTACTTTAGAAATATGCAACTCTACTATACTCTACTTCTACTTCAGAGGGAAACGTTGAGCTTTAGGTAAATGTAAGTACATAGTGCAGATAATGCCTCTCGTTCACCCTTCACTTTACACATTCTGGTTATTATAAGGGCTGTGAAGGATGTAGTTCGGTACAACAGCTAAGAATACACTGGATGTACCAACAAGTATTGATGTACTTACGCCAAATGCCAAAACATTTGTTCAAATACATCAAAGGGATGTGACACAGTCCTCAGTAAAATATAATAAAACCACAATCCACCAGCTATATGTATGAGTCTGTAGACAGTATTTTTTAGGGTAATGACATCAGTATCTGGTTTGTATTTAGCTCCACGACTTCCTTCATATGTTCGAGGTATGTCTCTGTGACCCACATGCCTCCGCTCTTACTTTCCTTCTCACTGTCTGTCCTTCCTTCTCTCAAGTCTCAAAAGAAGCCTCGAGCAACGTTTCTCTGGCAGAAGTACAAAGCACACCGGACCATGAATCCAAATGTCCAGGCTCCACATCAGGATCTTGGCTGCTAGATTCTTTCTTTCCTCAACACTAGAAACAAAAGAAAAGCAGAGATTGATTGATTTATAATGCCTGGGTCCTGCTTAGTGACTGACAATGTGGTGACTATAAACCCACTGTGTGTGTGTGTGTGTGTGTGTGTGTGTGTGTGTTCCAGGATCAGAGATATTCACAGTTTCTTACAGGAACCCGCCCTCGGATATATCCCCAATAACGGGGAAAGTGACTCACATTGAATTCTGGCAAAAAACGTACATTTAAAAAGCCATTTCCTGTGAACTGGAGCGGGTCTTTCTGGAAGTGGTCTTAGACATCACAGCCGGCGCCAAGTTACTTCTCCCTTTACCTCATCCCCTTTGCAAAGATGTAGAAAAAGAAGAATCAACAGTGTTTTAGCGACTAAAGGGTGCCAGAAACATTAAAATGTGCTTTGAAGCACAACTGATACAAACGCATTATTTTATAGAACGCACATTGTTTGAAGTGCAGCCGTGTAACATGCTGCACATATATTATTAGAAGCTTTGATCTTTTCTTTCGTCTTCTCACGGATGTGTCTTTCCTTCCTTCTCTTAGATGTGGACGAGTGCCAGGCTGTGCCAAATCTTTGTGCCGGAGGAACCTGCATCAACACTGTTGGCTCCTACGAGTGTAAATGTCCCGCCGGCCACCGGCAGAGTGAAACCAGCCACAAATGTGAAGGTGAGTCTCATGTAGAAATGTTCAACAATTAAGAAAGAAACCAACATAATTACGTTGAAAGGAGCCAGTTGAGGTGGTTCATCTAGTAAGGAGCCACCTGGGCGCCTCCCTAGGGAGGTGTTCCAGGTACAGCTGGGAGGAGACCCCGGGGAAGACCCAGGACTCGGTGGAGAGATTATATCTCCTCACTGGGAACGCCTCGGGAGAAGGGAAGGGAAGTTTGGGTTCCTTAAAGGAGCTGCTGCCCCTGCGGTAGACGATGGATGGATGGATGGACCAACATAATGATAATAAAAATGGTTCTATTTCGGAAATCGAAGCTGGGAATGATGTCACACCAAGTCGGAAAACCCAGCGCTAACCAGGTTAGCATTGTTAGCAACACCAGTTGATAATCATGCGGTATTATGCAAACACAAATACCGCAGCAACAGATAGAAGTTGGACAGTAATGTGTGTACGACGGATTTAATGACACAGAATGAGACAGTTGGAAATGACTTCCCAGTACAAAAGGTTTTAAAGGAATGTCCTTCAGTTCTGTGTCACCCTGGTCAATCTGTGACGGGTAGACTAAAGCGTTGCCGTGTCAGATCTTATACATTACAGGTCATCTAGCAGATGCTCTTATCCAGAGCAACTTACAGTGAACTAAGTACAGGGACAGTCTCCCTGGAGAAGCTCTGGGTTAAGTACCTTGCTCAGGAGTACAATGGTGGCAGCCTGGTGTTGAACTCCAGACCTTCTAGTGTTTTGTTTGGAAGGCGTACCACTAGACCACTAGACCACTACACCATCACCACCCTATAAGAGTCAGTTTGACAAAATAATTCTTAATGTACGCGACTGAATTCATTGATATGAAGCAAATGATTCTGACTGATTTCAATCTTTATTTAAAGACCAACGCATCACAAAATATATCAGCGTATCACCAAACGAGATGGTGTTGAGTTACTGGTGATACAGTAACATGGACGGTGCTTTTTCAAACTGTGAGTTTGCAGGGATCAGCTTACAAATCTCTACGGGCGTTTAAAGATGACGACATGTTCAGAGTTAAAGAAGTCTGGACACACACACACACACACACACATGGAGAGGATTAACATTACAATGTGCTGATTGGATGGAATTCAAACAATGCGCAGGCGAAACAGTCCGATAGCGAGCCAGGCCGGGGTTGTGTCTGTTGGACTGAAGCCGATATCTTCTCAGACTTTAGGGAGGATTACAGAAAGATCTTAAACAAGGCCGGACTGGATATCGTAGTGTACAAACTATTATCTAAAGTCTCCTCGCGTGGCTGAGAGCTGCACCTCGTGCAAGAAAGAAAACTAGCGTGTCCACTTCAGATTCATGGGAAGCGATTACCACGATTTATGATTTATGATTTATGATGCAGTGAATTAAAGGAGGAAATGGGAAGATGACTTCACTGAACTGTCCCAGTTTCAGTTGTGGTTTTGGCTGAACAGCACCGGCGCTTCAGGATTTACAGTGAGGAGAGAAGAAGCGCTTCAGAGAGATGCTGAGCACTGAAAGAAGAGACGTGGGGGTGGAGGAGGGTGAACGGGGGGTGGAGGTTGTGGCCACATTCCAGCACAGCGAGGCCTGAGCAGTTATACTCCAAGGAGACTCTGAGACGAGGGAGAAATAAAGCAGGAGTTTAGGATTAGAAAGTTTCCCCTTCATGGTCATTTCTTTACTTTTCACACACTCATCTCTTTCTTTATGTCCAGTGTGAGCTTTGTGTTCTTCACAGAGGTGATCGTGGACTAGAGAGGCAAGTAATGACTAATCTCTCATCAAACAATCAATGATGACACTCGAAATTCTAATTTTGTTGCATTTAACAACATGTCGCTTTCGTTGTTCTGTCCAGTCGGGAACTCATTATTCTGATTATTCCAACACCACGTGACACAATGCACAGATGCCCTCTCGCAATGTTAACGAAGGTCAAACATACTTTGTGTCTTCTGTGATCAGATCTTGTGGGCCGGGCTGCACACTTCCACCAAGTTGCATGAAAATGGGCCCACAAAACACTAAATCCACTTTTAAATGACTCAATTCAACAAATACATATTTAGAAATAGGTGAATCTTTTGCATCAGTAAGTTTTATAAGAAAGAATTTTCATTCTTTTCTTTTCAGTTGATCTGTTTATTCTAGGATTTACCAGGCGACTTCGTCATTTGAGCCGTGCAGTCAAGAGAAAGAGTTCAGTGTTGTAAAGCTTGTAAAAACAAAAGACTCGTTGTGACGAGAATCTTAAGTCCTGGATCGGCAGGAAACCAATGTTTAGTGAAATCCGGGAAACAATCAGACTCGATCCTTTGGGGAAGCTTTAATGAAATGCCCTTCGAGCTAATGCACAAACAAGCCTCACTTACAGCTTTCACAGGGGAAATGACTGAGGTTTTGGAGCAGTTAAGATAAAGTGCAGTTAAGATGTCATGGTAGTCGGACCGTTTTGCAACGAGCAGCTGGTTTTAGCTCAGACAGTGCTCAACAGTCTCCTTCTTTCCCCTCCTACTACTCTTTCTTCTCTTTCTGCTTCTCCTTCCATAAATACAGTCTTTTGGCTCAACACCAGCTGTTAGTGCTGAACAAAGAAACACTTACGGCACCTGGGAGACTTTCTCATTACACACACACGGACCTCCCCGTCGCTCTGACACTCGCGCTCAACAAATACACATCAAAGTTTAGATCGAATGAACCAATGGAAACACTTATTTTTGTCTTACTATTTCACATATATTATATATTTACACACAGTCACACACTTGTAGACATTGGTCCAGGTGACACACATTTCCCTGCACACACACACACACAGCGTCTGTGTGCAGCGTAACGTCTGGCATGTTGCTGCTGACACAGGGTTTATTTGGCTTTTACTGCCTCACCTAAGCCTTCTGCCACTGCTGTCAGACAGGAGTCAGCGGGGGAAGAACAGCCTCTTAGCTTCCCACGGCGGGCGTTCCTACACAGAAAAAAACGCACAAGCTACACACTCTCTACTCCGAGAAAGACAAACACTAACACACCCTTCACAAGTGAACGTGCAGGGCGCACACACACATTACCGCATGCACCACGTCGGCGCTATTGCTGTAATTATGCCTCGCAGTGGTGCAGTAATTACGTATGCGTATAAATAAGCGTGACACATCATAAAAACCCAATACCTTCTGGAACTTCACTTTGGGTTCCCCCGTCATGGAGCAATGGGGCCCCCTTCCTCTCAATATTACAGCTTAATGCCATCATAAAGTGTGCCACGCCAAGGTGGGCCCTGCCAAGCCCCCAGGTGCTCCCTCTGAAACAAGGTCAACTATAACCCCAGGACTTTGCTTTCTTTTAGTTCTTTCAATGCCGTTGCCATCTGTAGATTGGAAGCAATTGTACATTGTAGTTGAGAGTGAAAGTGATTTTCTCCAGGATGAAACCACACTTCTCAAATGTTAAATGTGGTCTAATCACAATCAAGTGCAGATTAAATGTGCAGTTATATAATAATCAGTAGATATCTGACCACGAATCTGACATGGCTTCCAGGAAATACTCAGCCCCACCATGTGGTTGTCATTTCTTAGACTCTTTCGTTTGTATTATATGTCATTTGATTGGTTGATTGTTGATCTGATTAAAAATAAATGTGGTATATTGAAGCCACAGTGGCCCACATTGGATGTTTCTGCTGCTTTTCGTCTTTCACTGACATTTAAAGGGACAGTTACCACAAATTCACAAAATACATATTTTTCCTCTTACCTGCATTTCTGTGTATCATCAGAAAGAAACTAGTTCCTGTAAAGAGACATTGCTGTTGAGCTTTTCAAATGTATTTAAGTGCCACAAACGTCCGTTATATTGTAGAGAAGGCAGACGTCTCTCCAGCACTCACAGCAAAACAATCTTTTTACAAACAAGGAGAAATACGTGTTTCTGATTTTGGGGTGAACTGTCCCTTTAACTGTGTTCTTGCATTGTTCCTACATGTCATACGCAGAACACACCAGGAGTGAAGTTGACTGCAGATTCTTTTGATTCGCTTAATAATAAACTTTTTACTGCTTCTGCATCTTTCCAAACGAAGACATTTCAAAAATGTCCTGAGCTGGCGTGATGGCGCTCCGACAGCTGTGTCAGCGATGCGATGAGGTTTCACTGTAATGATGTAACGGCATGTTTATGTGTGTTTCAGACATCGATGAATGCAGCACCATCCCCGGTGTGTGTGATGGAGGCGAATGCACCAACACCGCTGGTAGCTACGTCTGCACCTGTCCGCGAGGCTACGTCTCCAGCACAGATGGCTCCAGATGTGTGGGTGAGTCTCGCACACATTTTCACAACATTTCTCTCTTTCATTTGTGCGTTTCCTCGCCCCCTTGGCTCGCTGGAAGCTTCACATCTGCTTCCTGTGAGCACAGTTCTGATGAGTCAAGCTGGCCTGTGGTCACCATGTGCAGACACACACACACACACACACACACACACTTGCACGCACTGTTTGGCCTTGACAGCATTAATCTACTCTATTGTCAGTGCCCCTCTGACTCATTCACACACACGCGGACACACATACAGTGCATACTTTAGTGACATGTCCCATGAAATACTACCAGGTGTTAATGTATTCCTGCAATCCTCACAAATCATGGCAGCCACAGTGAAACACAACCAGGTGTTAATACATTATTTCAGCTCAGGGTCCGTCTGCTTCACCCGATCAGCATCACAGGTAAAAGCTGTAAAGCTCCTGTAGCTAATTGGAAATGCATGTTTCCTCCAGGTTATTTTACAGTCATGCAATCCATCCTCCATCATCTGTGGAGCTTTGCTGTTTTTATCTTTGTGAAGTTCGAGAGGAAGTGGGTCAAAAGTACCTAATGTATGTCATCTCACATGTGCATGCGCATACAGAATCAGTAGCTTCTATGTAACAGGTATATAGTGTTGTTCTTAAGGGAAAACTAAGCCCCTAAACCTCAGCATGGTGGAACCTGAACACTTTATAAATCTGAAAGTATTTGGACACCAGATTCCCAAACTTCTTCATCTGGAGAAATTTGCTTCCAAACATCATGAACCTCCAGAACATCTGTAGTTATAAAGAACACGGCATACATTTAAAATGTGTATCGAATGTAATTTATTAGAGGATATGTTTCGACAGTCCAAAGTCTCCCTGTTTACTCTGGAACATATTTCCTTCTCCATTTGAATCCTCTCTCTGGTTCTCTGTGGTTCCGTCTCCTCTCTCTGGATCCGTCTCCTCTCTCTGGTTCTCTCTGGTTCCGTCTCCTCTCTCTGGTTCTCTCTGGTTCCGTCTCCTCTCTCTGGATCCGTCTCCTCTCTCTGGTTCCCTCTCCTCTCTCTGGTTCTCTCTGGTTCCGTCTCCTCTCTCTGGATCCGTCTCCTCTCTCTGGTTCCGTCTCCTCTCTCTGGTTCTCTCTGGTTCCGTCTCCTCTCTCTGGATCCGTCTCCTCTCTCTGGTTCCCTCTCCTCTCTCTGGTTCTCTCTGGTTCCGTCTCCTCTCTCTGGTTCTCTCTGGTTCCGTCTCCTCTCTCTGGTTCTCTCTGGTTCCCTCTCCTCTCTCTGGTTCTCTCTGGTTCCGTCTCCTCTCTCTGGTTCTCTCTGGTTCCGTCTCCTCTCGCTGGTTCCGTCTCCTCTGTTGGCTGTTTTGGGTATTTTTCTTTATCTCTGAAACTGAAGCGTTCTCGTGTCTCATCCTCGTTATCTATCTCACCGTTTCCTCTTGGACCGTTTTTCCACTCCCATCCTCTGAGATCTTTTCCAGTTGCTCTTCTGCAGCCGGCTGGAGGGAGGAGAGAGAGAAAATAAAATAAAGCAGGTGCCGGACACAAACCTCCGACTCTGTCCCACTTCCAAAATGGACAATTGGGAGTAGTCAGAACCAGACTAGACCGGGTCGGGTCCAAACCAGGGATCTAAAGTCACACTTAGTCCATAAACTGTATGTATGTACAGTCAGCATGACGTCACTTGTTGCTTTGTGGACTGCAGTTTTTTGAAGCCTTGAGTTTGGCGTTTTAACCACCATCTTGGTTTTTGGCAGTTGACATCTTGGTTTCTTGCAACCAGAAGTTACCAGAGAGGGCGTAGCGAAGTACAACCAACTGAACAAGACATCTTTACGAGGCTAAAAGTTTACAATTAACTTTCATGAAGTGAAAACAGACTGAGAAAGAGTTAAAGCTGTAAGAGAAAAACACAGACCTGTCAATCGCAAGGTAGCCCCGCCCTAAAGCAGACCCTGCTTTATCGTCTATTTTATTACAAAATGAACATCATGTGTTGAAGAAGACTTGAAACTCGAGAGTCAAACAATATTTGTTTTAACTGAGTTGATCGAGTGAGAAGTAGAAACATTTTCTCATAGACTTCTATACAACCTGCAGCCACAGGCGTCGCCCCCTGCTGGATGTTACAGAGAATGCAGGTTTAAGGCTCTTCTGCTCTCGGATGTTGACTTACACACAAACCTGGGGAGTCATAATCATAAACTTTGATTTAATTCCCGATGCTGTCTGATCTCTTTGCCTTTCTGTGCTCAGAACAGAAAGTGAATTAAAGAGAGTGAATATTTTTGTTGACATGCCCTCATGTTCTAGAAGCAGGACGTATGGCTCTGGTGCTAGAGGATGTACTGTGGGATGTACTGTGCTGTGGTGAAGAAGGCCAGTGGAGCTGCTAGGGGGGGCGGACAGTAATCAGAGCCTAATGTCCTGTCACACGGCGGTGGAAGACCTGTCCAGTCAGCCAGTCTGTAAAAACACCTCAACAAATGAAAGCATATGCTTGTGTAGTGGAGCAACACTAGCGAACAAAACCTCGGTCTGGATCCAATTTAAGTCATCATCATCTTCATCAGCAAACCCCCCCGACCCGGCCTCCAGCTCGGTCATTCCTTCGGGATGTTTTTTAGATTGCGTATGTGTCTATTTGTGTGTATTCGTGTACATCATGTATCTGTAGAAGCATGTTTTCTGAGCGTGCCCCTAGATATGTATAGGAATGCATGTGTGTGTGTGTGTGTGTGTGTCTGTGTCTGTGTGTGTGTAGTTGCATGTGAATGTGTGTGTACTGTACAATATGTGCTCTGAGACACGCCACAGCCCCTCATGTTCTTTCTAATTGGCAAGAATTGCTCCACATGGAACTGATTAATTCCAGACTGCTGGCTCATTAGTGAGTTAATCGACTTGCGCTCCCCCCCTCCCTCCCCTCCTCCACTCCCCCTCCACTCCTCACTCCCCTCCTCCCTCCTCCATTTTGCTTTCAGCGTTTTCTCTTTTTTTGTAGACACACTTAAAATGCTCCTTCACATATGTTGTTGACTTTCTAAAATAATAAACATGCGTTCTCTCCCCCTCACTTTGCCTTTTCCCCTTTTCTTGGTATTTTCATTACCCAGAAACCCCTGTTTCTTCCTCCTCTCCATTTCCTCCTCCTTACACACGCTCTTTGAACCCCAGCCCCCTCTCCTGCCACGTTGACCCTGACCTGGAAAACTGTAACAAATAAGACCCTTTAGGAGGCCCTTCAGATGCCTGCAGTTAGTCAAGACCCCCAGCAACCTCTCCCCCCCCCGGCCACCTCAGCCCTCTGACTCACAGATCCGCTGTTTACCTGTAACCTTATGATGCAGTGACAGTGCTGGTAATATGCTGAATGTGTAACTATCACATACATTTTCCACTGTTTTCTGACATTAATCGATATTGAATTCCTAAACATAATGAAGTTCATTAAAAATCTCTTTTATTATGGGACACACTTCCTGTTGACCTCCTGAGCCGCTGCCTGCTGGGTCGTCTGACTCTGTTAACATCTCCTCTTCCTTCAGATCAGCGTGTGGGCACCTGCTTCTCCGCTCTGGCTAACGGCCGCTGTGCTGCGGAGCTGGGCGGTCAGTACACCAAGATGCAGTGTTGCTGTGACACCGGACGCTGCTGGGCTTTGGGACAGATCCCTGAGATGTGCCCGGTCAGGGGATCTGGTGAGTTCATACGCCAGCTGATCCCCGACACTAAGACAGAGAACATCCATCGCCTTCTTCCAAAGAAACGGTATTCTCCACAACAGATTGTGACTTGGCGTGAGCTCAGGCAGTAAATGAAGCCACACGGCGTCAACGCAGTCACACTAAACTAGACTGAAGCCGTTAGAGAGGGCTTTGAGTTTGTGCGTGTGACAGAGAGGGAAGAGCATCCAGTCAAACTGATGAGCATGATGTCATGAGCACAAAGTAAACAGAGAAATATGGAAAGGATTTGTGAGAAGATAATGACCCATCATCTCCTCAGCTGGAGAACTTTCTGTGCGTGAGAGCGTGTGATCCAAAAGTGATCTGTTACAGATCTGCTGCTTTCACCGCAGAACTAACACGTGTGTGTCTGATTTATTCTATCTGTCATATTAAGTGAAGAACATACAAACATACAGCACTTTGCATGTAGACTGTCGACTCAGAGACATACACATACACATACCTGCATGCATGTATTCATAGACACTTTGTCATTATGCACATTATTCTCTCAGTACTTGTTCTGGCTTTACTCCAGTCAAAGCTTTATACTTCAACAACAGAACATCTAAATATCTTGCAAAGTGCAAAAACCTTTGTGAATTCTGCAACTCCAGGAAACAGTGAGTACATTTTAAGTGAGTGCACTACAGGACTGAGTGATCCAAAGTGCTTCTTCTGAGTCAGAATTACTATAATAATCCACAGACTGTTTAAAAACAAGGATTTTAAAAACGTTATGATCTGTCACACAGGCCTGATGAGAGGCTCACAGACAACATGAAAACACAGACTCATGAATGACTCACATAAAGTCACATAAAAGCACAAACAATATCATAAATAAATAAGAGTCGTGAGTTTTTCTAAGTTCTTTTTGGCCCGATGTGTCTGAAGCGTCTTGGTTGTGAATGTGTTCCTCAGCTTCATCGGGCTGGAGGCAGATGAAGCGTCAAGCCTCCACTGACTGTGATCTCTGTGTCTCCTGCAGACGAGTTCAGGCGTCTGTGTATTGTAGGTGTTGCCCAAGGACACGGCTTCCCTCATGGCTACCCCAACGGACACTTCCCCAACGGCAACGGAAACGGCAACGGCAATGGCAACGGCAACGGGTTCAACTACGGATACAAGTTCCCCAGTGTGCCTAACGGTAATGGTAACGGAGGCATCGGGGGCAATGGCGGCGGAGTCTTTGGAGGTAACGGAGGAGGACACCAACATATCGGTAAGTCGTTCTGTGGATCTGCGCCTGTTGAACGGTACGTCGTTCTCCTCTCTCTGTTGGAAAGTGTGTTTCTGTTTGTGTTGCTTGCTTTTAAAGGGCAGTATTGCTGGTTGGCGTAATAGCCCTTTAATTGTTGTTATTTTTGCTGTGTTTTCTCAGGCTCGGTGTCTGTGAACGACTCCATCGACGTGTGCAAACATTTCACCAACCTGTGTCTGAATGGACGCTGCATTCCCACGCCCACGAGCTACCGCTGCGAGTGCAACATGGGCTACAGGCAGGATGTTCGAGGGGAATGCATCGGTAAGCTCCCGCACACTGTAGTGCAGACGTGCACATGCAATGTTATTCAGACCGCTGTCAGTAACCTCCCTGAGGCATACAGGCAAAACTATGTGCCGCAGTAAATTGCATGCACTGCACTGCCATCTTCTGCTGATCTAAGGAACTTAATACAAGTGTAGGTTGATGCTTGTGGTTGATGAAATCTGCTTAAATGTGAGTTGTGTTTGTGTAGAGCTGCCACCCCGTATAAGGAAGCATCCAAACCACACAGAATAAAGAACAAACCATTAACACAAAGTCTATAAGTTACTGGTTACATCTCACTCTGTCTGTGGGCAGCCGTCCGTACCAGTGAGCACGCAACATATTACACAATGTTAATTCCTGCAGAACTATCTTCCCTCTCTTTCTACATGTTAACTGCACAGAACGAGAGAAAACAGCTGATCGACCACAACTTCCCACACACAACAACAAAAAGCCTTAATTGATACTTACAAATAAAGTAAAACATTTGACTTTAATGAATAATTAAGCACAAAAACACTGTAAATGTTGGGGGACAGGGAGAAAGGAACATTTTAACAGTTCATATTTAGTTTTAGTTCATTTCAAATACATCCATAAAGGTGCATTCATACAGAAGCAACACGTAGACATACAGGTGTGTTCACAGTCTCTCCTGCCAACATTTAAAAGCTCTATTAAAACTGCTGAGCAGGAAAGGATCATGTCGGCATTTAAAAACAACATGTTGTTTTCCTAACATGTGACCATGGTGCCACCTCATTGTTTGTGTCTGTAATTGTTATTGTCTGGTTATACAGTGATGTCATTTTATAATTAGTTGTGATTTAAATCCTCTGGCCGTCGGGATAAGTCAGTTTGTTTTATTCTTTCCTCCCCAGATGTGGACGAGTGTGTGAGTAACCCATGTATCAACGGAGACTGTGTCAACACACCTGGAGGGTACCACTGCAAGTGCCATGAGGGCTACCAGGGAACCCCGACCAAACAAGCCTGCATCGGTATATGAATACTATAATACATGTTATCTTACTTTGGTGGCTTCGTCTGAAGAAGTTTTCAAAAATGGTCTAAACTCGTCCCAATGAGCCCAAAGACTAAATACAGTGTGATAATAATAATAAGCTTTATTTGTATAGCACCTTTCATACAAGAATTGCAGCCCAAAGTGCTTCACAGCAAAAACATAACAATTAGTACAAGATTAGACAGAATAAGATCATTTACAGTACAATAATCACAGTGATGATGTAAATGAGTCTGAAGTACCATTAAAAAAATAGCAGAATTAAAATAGTATAAAATAACATTGGCACACCATTCTTGTAAATGTTTTAAACTATCAGAGCCATATTTTGAAAGCATGAGATCAACAATCTCTGTGGCCCTTCAACTGGTTTACTCCATTTGCTACACATTCCTGGTAGTCTTTGTATTTACGTTTACAGCGTCGACTTCTTTATTGACCCTTGTAACGTATAAAACACAAACGTCTCCGTGAGTCCAGATTCTTTTGGCAAAATCTTGGTTAAAGCCCGCTTCATAAACAAACCCCTGTTTGTTAAGTTTTATGAAACCTATTGGTTAAAGACAGTTTTTCTCCAATACATTCTTTAATCTTTCACTTTTCCACTAATTGTGTAAAGAACATGTAAACACATTTATCAGAGAAACTTCCTCTTGTTCCCGTGGTAACACCATCTATTTGATCTCAAGTTTTTCAAAAATACACTCTGAAAATGTATCGTAGTTACCTTTACACATTCAATGTTACACCAGTAATAATTCACCATTAACAGGCTAAGATAAAAAGATATGAAATATCACCATTAAAATGCTAAAGTAAAGAGATATAAAATATCACCATTAAAAGACTAAAGTAAAGAGATATAAAATATCACCATTAAAAGGCTAAAGTAAAGAGATATAAAATATCACCATTAAAGGCTAAAGTAAAGAGATATAGGCTAAAGTAAAGAGATATAAAATATCACTATTAAAAGGCTAAAGTAAAAATATATAAAGTATCACCATTAAAAGGCTAAAGTAAAAAGATATAAAGTATCACCATTAAAAGGCTAAAGTAAAGAGATATAAAGTATCACTATTAAAAGGCTAAAGTAAAAAGATATAAAGTATCACCATTAAAAGGCTAAAGTAAAGAGATATAAAGTATCACTATTAAAAGGCTAAAGTAAAAATATATAAAATATCACCATTAAAAGACTAAAGTAAAAATATATAAAGCGAGCGAGCGAGCTTGCCTCCCTAATGTCTGCAGGTAAAGTGTTCCATAGCTTTGTGATGGTGTATCTTAGAAACTACAAGGAGCACAAAGTCATATGCACACATGGGAGACATTTAATAAACACAATTAAATCCTCACTTTGACTACAGATAGAAGTTTTTTATGTGATCTGATTTCAAGACTTTGGATCGATCAGAACAAATATAATCTTTAGGCACAAAAGAGGTATTAATATAAATGTTGTACTTATGTGTGAAATACAATAAACCCGTCTTCGTTCTCCCTCCTCTCTGCAGATATTGATGAGTGCATTGTGAATGGGGTGATGTGTCGCAACGGCCGCTGTGTCAACACAGAGGGAAGCTTCCAGTGCATCTGCAACGCCGGCTTTGAGCTCACGCCTGACGGGAAGAACTGCGTCGGTGAGGAGGCAAAACAGAAACCGGCTCGAACTTCGCATGAACCTTCACCTTCACAAACTTGATCTGAATTCTCCTCTTGTTTCCCTTCAGATCACGACGAGTGCGCCATCACCAACATGTGTCTCAACGGCATGTGCATCAATGAAGACGGCAGCTTCAAGTGTATCTGCAAGCCGGGCTTCGCTTTAGCACCTAACGGGCGATACTGCACCGGTACGAATGACTTTGAATCCAAAATGTCCAGAAGTGGAAAGATAGACGGATGAATTATGACTTTAACATACAACACATCCATGTAGAGGACCCTAACCCTAACCCTCCTCATGAGATGAATCCCCATCAAGGTCTCTGTGATTTATTCTCATTAGTGTAGGTTGTGTGTTTCCGTATTTGACACAGAGCAATAAGAATCATATTTGCAGAAGAAAATGTGGACGAATTGTATTTATTCTGAGAAATTGTAAGCAGATTTGCATAATCCAAGATGGTTGAAACGTGTTTCTTCTCCCTTCTATATGTTAACTATCTGGAATAAATACTCCCTATTAGACTGATCTAAGCAGGAAACTAATATCCTCTGCATGTTTACTGTGTTGATGGATTCTCCTTCTGTTCACTAATTAAAATAGCCGATTGTTTACACGCCGTAGCTGAAGCGACACCTGACGTATGCGTGCCCTCTCTCCATCAGACATCGACGAGTGTCAGACTCCTGGTATCTGTATGAATGGCCGCTGCATCAACTCCGAGGGCTCCTTCCGCTGCGAGTGCCCTCCAGGCCTGGCCATCGATGTGGATGGGAGAGTGTGTGTGGACACGCACATGAGGACCACCTGCTATGGCGCCATAAAGATGGGCACGTGCTCGCGGCCGTTCCCCGGCGCGGTGACCAAGTCCGAGTGCTGCTGTGCCAACGCTGAACACGGCTTTGGAGAGCCTTGCCAACCCTGCCCCTCCAGGAACTCAGGTACTGCCATTGGCTCCTTGTTTATGTCCATTCATGGAAGTCTCGCTTCATGTTGTTAAAGTTACAACAAGTGTTCTCCTCTTGTCTCCTTCAGCTGAGTTCCAGGCTGTGTGCAACAGTGGTATCGGTATAACAGCTGATGGCAGAGGTGAGTACGTCGTTCATAGATGTGCAGTTTAGAGGAACTCATCAGTGTGTTTCTACATAATGTCTGTCCTCCCCCAGACATCAATGAGTGTGCCCTGGACCCGGACATTTGTCAGAACGGCATCTGTGAGAACCTGAGAGGAAGCTACCGCTGCATCTGTAACATCGGCTACGAGTCCGACACCAGTGGAAAGAACTGTATTGGTGAGTCAGAGAGGAGAAACGGCACATCTCTACGTGCAGGAGGGTTTCCTCCGCTGTTTGTACAAATGGATCAATGTGTCAGTAACAACACAAGGACTAGTTGGCGTAATAGCTCTTTAATTGTAAACTTCTGTATTAACACGTCCTCCTCCGGCCTCCTGCAGACATCAACGAGTGTATGGTGAACCGTCTGCTTTGTGACAACGGTCTGTGCAGAAACACTCCCGGCTCCTACACCTGCTCCTGTCCCAAAGGGTTTGTCTTTAAGCCCGACTCAGAGACCTGCGAAGGTGAGCGCGCACACACACACACACACACACACACACACGCGTTTTAGTGCTGCCTCACATCCACATGTGTTTTGTAATTTCTTTTTACCAACAATCAAGGTCATTCTGAGGGGACATTATTACCAGATGTTTTACATTTAGTGTCCAGTAAACATGTGACTCATGGAAAGAAGACACACACACACACACACACACACACACACACACACACACACACACTGTGTTTCTAAATGCCAACTGTTGATGATGATACATTTGAATCAGCCTTGACCTAAGGTGTGTGTGTGTGTGTGTGTGTGTGTGTGTGTGTGTTTGCACATTTGTTCCAGATATCAACGAATGTGATCCCAACCCGTGCATCAATGGAGCGTGTCGCAACGTGGCCGGGTCGTTCAACTGCGAGTGCAACCACGGCAGCAAGCTGGACTCCACTAACACCATCTGCGTGGGTAAGACATCCGTCCTCCACGCTGCTTGAGACGAGGATCAAACACTGAGACACGAGAGTCTTCCAGGAGCCGTCTGGAGACGTTATCATCCTCACATGTTTGGGCAAAAGTGATGCGCTGGATAAATACTTGCATGCATGGCCTTGGTTCACATGCAGATTGCTTTACTTCCTGGAGATCCGCCGCAGATTTAAAATGACGTGCGGTGTGTAGGACTCTCCGCAGAGCTTAAATATTCCACTTGTTTGGAGGTTTGTTATTTTTGAGAAAGGCTACATGCTTTTGCAGAATCCAGATGTTATTGTATCTGGAAGGGAGAAGGAGTCATGACGTATACACTCACACACAGAGCTGGCTCCACTTTGTGTTTTACAGCCCGTCACTCAGCGGGGGAAGAAAGGGAAAGTAAATGATGCTCTTGTGTTTGGGTGGCCTTGTGCTTCTGGAGAAAAGGTGTCACTGTTATGACTCTTCAGATCATTAGGAATGGAATAACATAGGATTAAATGTAATGGCGCGTGGGCCTCACTCAGCTCAGCGTGCTGCCAAACACAAGGTTTATGGAGAGTTGAAGGGGACATTTTGATGTACATATTAAACACTTGTAATATAAACTTGTGTTGATGTGAGTCATGAAGTGGGGAAGCTTCATGCTGATATCTGTTAGTTACATGTTTGACCCTGTTCACCTGTAGTGTGTACAACATGTATGACCCTGTTCACCTGTAGTGTGTACAACATGTATGACTCTGTTCACCTGTAGTGTGTACAACATGTATGAATGTTACAATACATATCTCTAAAGGAGCTTTTTCTCACACTCTTCAGCAGAAGTCTCCACTTCAGCAGCACTTACATACACCAAACTTTCCACTTTCATTCCTCTCTATATTCTGAAGCTTTGTGCAGAGGGCTTTGTTCACATGTCACTCACAGTTCATGTTTATACATATGTGCAAGCATATAAACATACATGTCAGAAAACGTGTAATATAAAAGATAATTGTGTTACTGTGAGTAATGAAGTGGGGAAGTTTCATGCTGATATTTACTTGTTAAAATGTTTACCCTGTTCACCTGCAGTGTTAATGCTATAATGGAGTCTTGTCTGTCACTCCACAGACAGTATGAAGAGTACGTGCTGGCTGACGATACAAGACACCCGCTGCGAGGTGAACATCAACGGAGCCACGCTGAAGTCTGAGTGCTGCTCCACGCTGGGAGCCGCCTGGGGCAGCCCCTGTGACCCCTGCAAGAAAGGTCCGCTCTCACGCTGATAACTTGTGTTGTAATGTTCTCACCACGGCTTCAGGCCCTCCAGAGTTAAGGTCTTTGAGATTTGTTGAAAAGCCTCCAAAAATGGCATTTTTAACAACCACATTCCCCATTGAAGAGTGATTTTACATTAATAACTGCTCTACGGTTGCATATGTACATAACAAATAAACTAATATCAAACTTAAATGAAAGGCCGACATGTTTCCCTGACATTTAGACATGCACACTCTACACACAGAGCTTTACATAAGATGTCTTTATTCCTTCTCTTATCGTCCCCTCAGACGCCGCCTGCTCCCGTGGGTTTGCTCGTATGAAGGGCCTCGTCTGTGAAGGTAAGACCATTGGATAACTTAATGAACGGTGACACCCATGAAATCCTCTCTTTGTTATTACATTATATTACAGGTCATTTAGCAGACACTCTTATCCAGAGCGACTTACATTGAACTAAGTACAGGGACAGTCTCCCTGGAGCAACTGGAGCAACTGGACCTTGCTCAGGGGTACACTGGTGGGAGCCTGGTATTGAACTCCCGACCTTCTAGTGTTTTGTTCGGAAGGCGTACCACTAGACCATCATATCTAACGTGTAACGTGTTCATATCTGTGTGTGACGTTTCACCATGTGACGTCCCACTCCCTGCAGACATTAACGAGTGTGAGGTGTTCCCGGGAGTGTGCACAAACGGCCGATGTGTGAACACGCAGGGCTCGTTCCGCTGCGACTGCGCCGAGGGTCTCACCTCGGACAGTACTGGACGCACCTGTGTGGGTAAGAGGACACCTGCATCCCAGTGATGTTACTTCCAGCTTTTCATATTCAAACACCACTTGGATGTATTCTCTGACATTCTATAAGTGATTGGCAGGTGACTTGATTTTATAACCAACTTTTCTAGATACACGTAGCGAGCAGTGCTACATGAAGTGGCACGAGGACGAGTGTGGCGAGCCACTGCCAGGGAGATACCGCGTGGACATGTGCTGCTGCTCGGTGGGCGCCGCCTGGGGCATCGACTGCGAGGAGTGTCCCAAACAAGCCACGCCGGAGTACAGCGCCATCTGTCCCCGGGGGACCGGCTTCGCCAACAGAGGAGAGATTCTGTCCGGCAGGCCGTTCTACAAAGGTACCAGGATCCTGCGACTCTAACGTCCCATGAGTGTGTGAAGGCTGTAATAATCATACTTATGAGCAGCGACCCTCGGGAGGAATCTAGTTTGGTTAACTCGCTAAAGAAGTTCTTTGTATTAAATGAACATTTGAAATGAAATTATAACAAGAATATAAAACAGAAAGGTCAACAGATGCTTCTATTACAGAAGCAATGTCAAAGTAGTCAAACAATCAATAAAACCTTTACTTTTATGACCCAAAATTGTAGTTTTAGTAGTTGACTTCAAAAGTAAGCTAAAAACATATCTTTTTACTTTAGCCTTTTAATAGTGATATTTTATATCTCTTTACTTTAGCCTTTTAATAGTGATATTTTATATCTCTTTACTTTAGCCTTTTAATAGTGATATTTTATATCTCTTTACTTTAGCCTTTTAATGGTGAATTCTTACTGTTTTAACATTGAATGTGTAAAGGTAACTAGGATACATTTTCAGAGTGTGTATTATTGAAAAACTTGTATGAAAGTTTCTATACAAATAAAGCTTATTATTATTATTACACAAAAAAGTAATGCAACTACTGAAAATCTGAATGTAGTTGAGGTTTGATTACATGAAGTTTGTTTCTCTCCAACGCTGCTTATGTAAGATATTTATCCAGGAGATCGCATTATTGACATCTGTCTGTCTTCCCTCTGCAGATGTGAATGAGTGTAAAGTGTTCCAGGGTCTGTGCACTCACGGAACTTGCCGGAACACCATCGGCAGTTTCAAGTGTCGCTGCAACAACGGCTTCGCACTGAACGCAGAAGAGAGGAACTGCACAGGTACGAGGGAGCGAGTCCCATACCCTCCTCCGTCTGACTGAAACAGTTGTGTCCCGCCAGTCACGGTCAGTGAGCGTCTCCTTTGTGTTCCAGACATTGACGAGTGCCGCATCTCCCCCGACCTGTGCGGACACGGCGCCTGTGTTAACACGCCCGGCAGCTTTGAATGCGAATGCTTCGAGGGCTATGAGAGCGGCTTCATGATGATGAAGAACTGCATGGGTGGGTTGGAGCTTCATCACTTTCACACGATTCACTCTCGATAATTTGGATTATCAGATTATCTTTCCGTGTCTTACTTTTTATTTTGTATTCCTATTCTCCTCCTTCCATCCCTCTACGTCGCTCCTCCTCTTCCTCCGTCTCCTCTCGGCTCACAGACATTGACGAGTGCGAGAGGAACCCCCTGCTGTGTCGGGGGGGAGCCTGCCTCAACACAGAAGGCAGTTATGAGTGTGAATGTCCCCCGGGACACTCGCTCAGCAACGATGGATCTGCCTGTGAAGGTGGATCACACACACACACACACACACACACACACACACACACACACACACACACACACACACACACACACACACGTGCGCTCACACACTTGGTGTTACATCATACTCAGCCAGTGTCAGACTAGTTAAAAACTTAAAACAGGTCATACATGGATCTGTAAACATGGTCATAGAGGCTTTATGGAAGAGATTAAGATTCTGAGATGGTGTTGAAGAGGCCTCTCCTCATTCTGTACAACAGGTGAACTCATACGGACGCTGTTTGATTTGTGAAGTGAAACTAACTCTGCATTTCAGAGGAAGTCTGGACAAAGCTCCGCCTCATGGAGAGCGTTTGGCTCTTAGTGAAATCTTTGTAATGGAAAGAATCACGTTCTTCATGAGGTTTCAGGAATTTAAATGTGAGGACATTTTAGAGAAATGCACTTTTATTTACTCTTTTTTTATATCTCAAATGGAAAACAATGTTGAGTTTTAATCACAGTGTAAAGGTTTGTATATAAAGACGGCTATGTGAACAGGAAACCAAACAAAAACACAGCAGCTGATGAAACTCAGCCAAGTCCTGAAAATCTGGTTTCACCCATAAAACTAGTTTTCTCTCTTTCTTTAAACTAGTTAAACCTGCCCTGAAGCACACACACACACACACACACACACACACACACACACACACACACACACACACACACACACACACACACTACATTGTATATGAAGCCTAACTCTCTGACTTGTTTGCGTGTCCTGTCAGATGTGAATGAGTGCCAGCTGAGTGACAACTTGTGCAAACACGGCCAGTGTGTGAACATGGCGGGAACCTACCAGTGTTCCTGTGACACCGGCTACCAGGGCACGCCCGACCGGCAGGGCTGCGTCGGTGAGTGGAGCAAACTGCTGCAGAAAAAATGTCTTTTAGTTGTGTGTGTGTTTTGACTTACGTGCCGCCTGTATTTACTGTGTCGCTCTCACCTGATGAGACGGAGATGTAAAGTGCAGTCGTGACGTTTCTCTGCAGATATCGATGAATGCACCATCATGAACGGCGGCTGTGAAACACACTGCACCAACTCGGATGGCAGCTATGAGTGCAGCTGCAGCGAGGGCTACGCTCTGATGCCGGACCTCCGCACCTGCGCAGGTGATGGAACGCAGGATACGTTCAATGCATTTGTATTTAAATGAACGTTAACTACAACTATTAAGAAATGCAACAATACCCAAAGAGCTAAGAAGCATCCATGTGTGATTGTTAGATGTTTTAATATATACATAATACAGATAATTGTTCCTAAAACTGATCTCTGATGCAAGAAATCACTCGTTTTACACAAACGTCCTGCAGTTATTGCTGTTTGTGTTCGTGTAAAGTTGATGAGTTATCGCTTTGCATTGAATACAACATGAAATGCACATTAAACACGTCACTTAGTGAGTTCCCTCAGTGATAGAGGAGGGGTTCCTTCAGCACAAAGGTGGAGAGCCACTGGTGTTTCCACTGAAAGCACATTGAAGTTGTTTTGCCGCCTTTAGACATCGATGAGTGTGAGGAGAGTCCAGACATCTGTGACGGAGGCCAGTGCACCAACATCCCCGGGGAATACCGCTGCCTGTGCTACGACGGCTTCATGGCCTCGATGGACATGAGGACGTGTATCGGTGAGACTTTACTTTGTTGATTATATTATTTATTCATGTGCTCTGACTTCCTGTCAGCCTCATGACCTGTCACTCACACGTCACGTGTTATCTGTCCGTCTCCAGATGTGAACGAGTGTGACTTGAACCCAAACATCTGTCTCCACGGCGATTGCGAGAACACCAAAGGCTCCTTCATCTGCCACTGTCAGCTGGGATACTTTGTCAAGAAGGGATCCACGGGCTGCACAGGTACACACACACACACACACACACACACACACACACACACACACACACACACACACAGACACATATCTGAGACAGTTCACTGATGCATGAAGTGTTTCCAGGTCTAATGATGATTTATTAATGTTATTAATCTGACATCTTGCATCTCTTCGCTATTCTCATGGAACATTTGACTTTTCTTTACATTCTTTTCTGTCATGTTGTTGATGTTGAAAGAGAACTAGCCGCTACAGGAATGTGTGTGAATGCTCTTTGTGCTCCACGTCTCTCCAGATGTCGATGAGTGTGAGATCGGGGCTCATAACTGCGACATGCACGCCGCCTGCATCAACGTGCCTGGAAGCTTCAAATGTCGCTGTCGAGACGGCTGGCTGGGAGACGGCATCAAGTGTGTGGGTGAGGACATGCTCAGAAAACTAACGTCTCCTGGACCCAAGAATTATAGATTGTTTTGACTTTTTTTTATTGAGTTCTGCTATCAAGTTTTTCTCTTGTGTTCCTGCAGATCAGGACGAGTGCTCTGCAGAGGACCACAACTGCAACCCCAATGCAGAATGTGTCAACACACCCGGGTCCTACAGGTGCACGTGCAAGGAGGGCTTCAATGGAGACGGGTTCTTCTGCTCTGGTAAGACCGCTGACACGTTCTAAATCAATCCTAATGCACCACGTGTGTGTGTGTGTGCATCTGAAACATTGTGTGTGTGTGTGTGTGTGCATCTGAAACATTGTGTGTGTGTGTGTGTGCAACATTGTGTGTGCGTGCAACATCGTGTGTGTGTGTGTGTCTGAAACATTGGGTGTGTGTGTGTGTGTGTGTGTGTGTGTGTGTGTGTGAGCTTCATGCACGGTGAGGTTATAACGCTCCCTTCTGTTTCAGACATGGACGAGTGTGCAGACAACGTGAACCTGTGTGAGAACGGCCAGTGTCTGAACGCTCCAGGAGGTTACCGCTGCGAGTGCGAGATGGGCTTCACTCCCACAGAAGACAGCAAGGCGTGCCAAGGTGCTGCTCGCCATCCTCTTATTCCTTCTGCTTGTTTCAGTCACGCACTTTCACTTTAACAGTTTCTCTCTCTTTCTGTCGTCTCTCGCCACAGACATCGATGAGTGTAATTTCCAGAACATCTGTGTGTTTGGAACGTGCCAGAACCTTCCGGGAATGTTCCGCTGTGTGTGTGATGATGGTTACGAGCTGGACCGCAGCGGAGGAAACTGCACGGGTTAGTGTTGCTCTTCTGACGCCACGTCACTCAGACACAGAACAGACTCAAACATCATGCATCGGGTTACATCTAAAACATATGAAGATATCCAACGTCTACAAAGTCTTTGTTGCTTTTGGATTTTTATCTGTTTGCACAATAACAAAGAAACAAAACAAGTGCAGCTGAGATTTAAACAGAACGACGTATCTCCATAAGATTTACAAGCAAAAACACTTTTGAGACATAAGCGAGATTTAAAAGCATGTAAAGGTTACATTCCTTACATTTAATGTCTGTGTGTCTGTGTGTGTGTGTGTGTGTGTGTGTGTGTGTCTGTGTCTGTGTCTGTGTGTGTGTCTGTGTCTGTGTGTGTGTGTGTCTGTGTGTGTGTCTGTGTCTGTGTGTGTGTGTGTGTGTGTGTCTGTGTCTGTGTGTGTGTCTGTGTGTGTGTGTGTGTGTGTGTGTGTGTCTGTGTCTGTGTGTGTCTGTGTCTTGTGTGTCTGTGTCTGTGTGTGTCTGTGTCTGTGTCTGTGTGTGTGTCTGTGTGTGTGTGTCTGTGTGTGTGTGTGTGTGTGTGTGTGTGTCTGTGTCTGTCTGTGTCTGTGTGTGTGTCTGTGTGTGTGTGTGTGTGTTGTGTGTCTGTGTGTGTCTGTGTGTGGCTGTGTCTGTGTGTGTGTGTGTCTGTGTGTGTGTGTGTGTGTGTGTCTGTGTCTGTGTGTGTGTGTGTGTGTGTCTGTGTGTTGTGTCTGTGTGTTGTCTGTGTGTGTCTGTGTCTGTGTGTGTGTGTGTGTGTCTGTGTCTGTGTGTGTGTCTGTGTGTGTGTGTGTGTGTGTGTGTGTCTGTGTCTGTGTGTGTCTGTGTCTGTGTCTGTGTGTGTGTCTGTGTCTGTGTGTGTGTCTGTGTGTGTGTGTCTGTGTGTGTGTGTGGTGTGTGTGTGTGTGTGTGTCTGTGTCTGTCTGTGTCTGTGTGTGTGTCTGTGTGTGTGTGTGTGTGTGTGTGTCTGTGTGTGTCTGTGTGTGTCTGTGTCTGTGTGTGTGTGTGTCTGTGTGTGTGTGTGTGTGTGTGTCTGTGTCTGTGTGTGTGTGTGTGTGTGTGTATGTCTGTGTGTGTGTGTGTGTCTGTGTGTCTGTGTGTGTGTGTCCTGCAGACATCAACGAGTGTGCCGACCCTGTGAACTGCATAAACGGCCTGTGTGTGAACACTCCGGGGAACTACTTGTGTAACTGCCCGGCGGACT
Source organism: Cottoperca gobio (assembly GCF_900634415.1). Classification (NCBI taxonomy): domain Eukaryota; kingdom Metazoa; phylum Chordata; class Actinopteri; order Perciformes; family Bovichtidae; genus Cottoperca; species Cottoperca gobio. Next base: position 27,558,295 of record NC_041358.1, read on the forward strand.
TCGAGCTCAACCCCACCGGCGTGGGCTGCGTAGGTGAGTCCACAGCAAGAGTTTAAAATGTGCAGGTGTTAACTCCTTCATGTTGGATGCACCTGATGACATCCTTCATGATGGATGCACCTGATGACATCCTTCATGATGGATGCACCTGATGACATCCTTCATGATGGATGCACCTGATGACATCCTTCATGTTGGATGCACCTGATGACATCCTTCATGATGGATGCACCTGATGACATCCTTCATGATGGATGCACCTGATGACATCCTTCATGATGGATGCACCTGATGACATCCTTCATGATGGATGCACCTGCTGACATCCTTCATGTTGGATGCACCTGATGACATCCTTCATGATGGATGCACCTGATGACATCCTTCATGTTGGATGCACCTGATGACATCCTTCATGTTGGATGCACCTGATGACATCCTTCATGTTGGATGCACCTGATGACATCCTTCATGATGGATGCACCTGATGACATCCTTCATGTTGGATGCACCTGATGACATCCTTCATGATGGATGCACCTGATGACATCCTTCATGTTGGATGCACCTGATGACATCCTTCATGATGGATGCACCTGATGACATCCTTCATGTTGGATGCACCTGATGACATCCTTCATGATGGATGCACCTGATGACATCCTTCATGATGATGGATGCACCTGATGACATCCTTCATGATGGATGCACCTGATGACATCCTTCATGTTGGATGCACCTGATGACATCCTTCATGTTGGATGCACCTGATGACATCCTTCATGATGGATGCACCTGATGACATCCTTCATGTTGGATGCACCTGATGACATCCTTCATGATGGATGCACCTGATGACATCCTTCATGATGGATGCACCTGATGACATCCTTCATGATGGATGCACCTGATGACATCCTTCATGATGGATGCACCTGATGACATCCTTCATGATGGATGCACCTGATGACATCCTTCATGATGGATGCACCTGATGACATCCTTCATGTTGGATGCACCTGATGACATCCTTCATGTTGGATGCACCTGATGACATCCTTCATGATGGATGCACCTGATGACATCCTTCATGATGGATGCACCTGATGACATCCTTCATGATGGATGCACCTGATGACATCCTTCATGATGGATGCACCTGCTGACATCCTTCATGATGGATGCACCTGATGACATCCTTCATGATGGATGCACCTGATGACATCCTTCATGATGGATGCACCTGATGACATCCTTCATGATGGATGCACCTGATGACATCCTTCATGATGGATGCACCTGCTGACATCCTTCATGTTGGATGCACCTGATGACATCCTTCATGATGGATGCACCTGATGACATCCTTCATGATGGATGCACCTGATGACATCCTTCATGATGGATGCACCTGATGACATCCTTCATGATGGATGCACCTGATGACATCCTTCATGTTGGATGCACCTGATGACATCCTTCATGATGGATGCACCTGATGACATCCTTCATGATGGATGCACCTGATGACATCCTTCATGTTGGATGCACCTGATGACATCCTTCATGATGGATGCACCTGATGACATCCTTCATGATGGATGCACCTGATGACATCCTTCATGATGGATGCACCTGATGACATCCTTCATGTTGGATGCACCTGATGACATCCTTCATGTTGGATGCACCTGATGACATCCTTCATGATGGATGCACCTGATGACATCCTTCATGATGGATGCACCTGATGACATCCTTCATGATGGATGCACCTGATGACATCCTTCATGTTGGATGCACCTGATGACATCCTTCATGTTGGATGCACCTGATGACATCCTTCATGATGGATGCACCTGATGACATCCTTCATGATGGATGCACCTGATGACATCCTTCATGATGGATGCACCTGATGACATCCTTCATGATGGATGCACCTGATGACATCCTTCATGTTGGATGCACCTGATGACATCCTTCATGTTGGATGCACCTGATGACATCCTTCATGTTGGATGCACCTGATGACATCCTTCATGATGGATGCACCTGATGACACCCGGCCCGTTGAACTATGTATATATTAAATATATAAACAGAAAGTGACGATGACAAGATGCTGCTCCAAAACTGAACACGTGATGACAAATCACATATTTACGTCCTCCACACATCGTGCTGTTCTTCGTCTTTCTCAGACACCCGCGTTGGCAACTGCTTCCTGGACATCCTCGCTCGTGGCGACGGAGGAATCTCCTGCAGTGCGGAGATCGGCGTGGGCGTGACCCGAGCTTCCTGCTGCTGCTCCCTGGGAGGAGCCTGGGGAAACCCCTGCGAACTTTGCCCCGCACTCAACTCCAGTACGTCCCGCAGGCCCCTCGCCTGGCTTCACTTTATAACTTCAGTCTTCACTCTGAAATGGAAAGTCTCACTAACTGTGTGTTTCCGTCTGCAGCGGAGTATAAGACTCTTTGTCCGGGAGGAGAAGGCTTCAGACCAAACCCCTATCACTGTCATCCTGGAAGGTGAAGCACACGACTTAACGCTGTCACAGCAAAACACTTTGGCTTCTATTTCAGGATTAAAAAAGACGCAATTTAACCTAAAATGAGTGCATGAGTGACATAATCTGATGTTTGCGCTACACGCAGAGAGACGGGGAAACAAGTAATATAGTATTTATGATGTTTAGACATTATGAGGACTTTAAAAGAGCACAATTCATGTATAAGGTTGAGAAATCAGATGCTTGTGGTTAGAATGAGTCCGTATAAACTTTAAGATTAGAACAAATGCAAAAGAAAGATAAAAGAGTTAATTGTGAAATAGTTTTGAAAATAACATTTGTAATAAATCTAATTAAATTAATTAGATGATTAAATCTGACATTTGTGTGTACAAGAAGTTTTGTTTGGGACTTTTTGGGAATATTTTCAAAACAAATATTTAATTTTTCTTTATTTAATTTTCATTGTATTCATTTAATGAGAATTGTACAAAATATTGAATATAAATGTTTAAATATAAACACGTTTGTGGTCAGTAGAAGTTTCCTTTAATGAAACATCTCACATTCTGGATTATTGTCCAGATATCGATGAGTGCCAGGAGCTGCCGGGTCTCTGTCAGGGTGGGAACTGTGTGAACACCTTTGGTAGTTTCCAGTGTGAGTGTCCAGCCGGCTACTACCTGAACGAGGAGACTCGTATCTGTGAAGGTGAGAACTCTTCGTTTACTGAACACATGTGCAGATCACTTCTAAAGGGAGCTTTAACAACACCTCATATGTTACGATATCTCCACGCGCAGACATCGATGAGTGCACGGCCCACATCGGGATCTGTGGACCTGGTACCTGCTACAACACTCTGGGCAACTACACATGCGTGTGTCCGCCCGAGTACATGCAGGTCAACGGAGGAAACAACTGCATGGGTGAGTGGAAGAGATTTAAATAAACTAAAGTATCCACAGAGGCAGACATCTTGGATTTAAAGCACCGTCTTCCCTTTTGTGTAACGCAGACATGAGGAAGAGCGTGTGTTACCGAAACTTCAACGACACGTGCGAGAACGAGCTGTCCTTCAACATGACCAAGAAGATGTGCTGCTGTGCCTACAACGTGGGGAAGGCCTGGAACAAGCCCTGCGAGTCGTGTCCGACGCCCGCCACCAGTGAGTCTCAACAAACACGCTGAGCATACACACACTCTGAACTCGTGTTGGTTTCGTTAAAGGTAATCAGGACGAAATGTGTTCGCCGACGACCTTTTATTCCTTGACTGAGACAAGACGATGATCTCGTCGCTAAACGCTGACTGTGACGATATCGACACGCAATAATACAAAGACTGTACTTTAAGACTTTAAAATCTATCTTCAGCTCTTTGTCAAATCAAATCAAATCAAATGTATTATATAGCCCAATATATATATATATATATATATATATATATATATATATATATATATATATAGCAGCATAACTAGGGGCTGATCTAAGGCAAGCCTGAGCCAGCCCTAACTATAAGCTTTATCAGAGAGGAAAGTCTTTAGCCTGCTCTTAAATGTGGAGAGGGTGTCTGCCTCCCCAACACAAACTGGAAGCTGGTTCCACTGGAGAGGAGCTTGATAGCTGAAGACTCTGGCTCCCATTGTGCTCTTAGAGACTCTAGGAACCACAAGTAACCCTGCAGTCTGGGAGCGCAATGCTCTAGTTGGTCCCTCCTTGTCTCGGTCCTGATTGTGTTACTGTGGTGCATAAAGTTTGTAGGTTTGGGTGGTTGATTATTTGGGCGGTGCTGATTGGCCGGGTGGGTGCGACTGACCCGCATCACTAATGAGCTCAGTCAGGAGGACTCGCAGCATAACTAACAAAGACTCAAAGGTCAACAGTTACTAACTAAAATAGTTGGTTGTCTTTCGCTAAAGATAAAACTAAGATGTCCGGAATTCGTCAACTTAAACTTGACTAAAGAAACAGTATAAGGTTTAAGATAAGTAAAGATAAGTAAAGATTAAAACAGTGTGAAAGTGTTGACACATGCCTGTACGAGTGCATCGCTGAGTGTCTGCTCCTGTGTTTCAGCTGAGTACCAGTTACTGTGTGGTAACCAGGCTCCGGGCTTCATCATTGACATCCACACCGGCAAACCAATCGGTAAGATCAGAGCCAGCTCTGGAGTGACACGGCGCAGGAAAGACGTGGTGCTATTTTACATAACCCTCGGTGTTGTTGTGTTGTTGTGTTGTTGTGTGCAGATATCGACGAGTGCAGGGAGATCCCCGGCATCTGTGCCAACGGAGTGTGCATCAACCAGATCGGGAGCTTCCGCTGCGAATGTCCGATGGGCTTCAGCTACAACAACATCCTGCTCATCTGTGAAGGTGAAACTCATCAACCACACACACACACACACACACACACACACACACACACACACACACACAATAAGATCACAGAGAACAAACACCTAGATGTCAGATTTGGTTAAAGGGTTAGTTCAGAGATACAGAGAGTCAGAAACTAATAAATAATAAACATTTGTACGTGGTGTAATCTGAAGTTATGTCAAACAGCAATATTAGGCTCTGTTGGCTCAATTGTTGAGTTTCTATGGGATCATGAGTACAGCCAGGTAGTGAGTATATACTGCACTTACTGCTGGCACAAACACGTACCACCTTTTTTGCACTTAATGCACACACACACACACACACACACACACACACACACACACACACACACACACACACACACACACACACACACTCAGAGGAGGTAATGTTGAGTTATGTCCTTGTAAAGTGTGGAGGCTCCTCTGCATCACCTGCTGGACCTTCAGTCAACCTGCCAGTCTGAACCGCACCGGAGCCAGAATGGATCCGTTGTGTTTTCTCTCCTGCTGCCCACAAGCTGCTCTGAGCCGACAGTTACAGTGCCTGTGATTGATGTCTGTTTCTCCCCCCCCCCCCTGTGTAGATATTGATGAGTGTAACAGCGGGGACAACCTGTGCCAACGCAACGCCAACTGTATCAACATTCCAGGCAGCTACCGCTGCGAGTGCTCGCCGGGCTTCAAACTGTCCCCCAGCGGGGCCTGTGTGGGTGAGTCCGTCTGACAGCCTGACGAGGGGTTTCCCATCCCAGTGACCAGGGAGGGGCTGATGTGATGGCCTGGGAGGAAAATGTAAAACATGGACATCCCATGTGGAGGGAAAAAGTTTAATCCGCCGCCGTGTATAATAATGTGTTTTACATAAAATCATTAACAGCAACATTAAGTGGGATTTGTGCATAAATATTAATGCTGCAACAACTTGTTGATTAGTCGTTAAACAGAAAACACATTAATGGTTTTGATATTGAAATCTGTGTTTTAGTCATTAATCAAAGAACACATCCAGTTTCTCAAATGTGTTGCGTCTTCTACTTCATATTATTGTAAATGTCATTTCTTATGATTTTGGATAAAAACAACAAGCTTCTTTTTGCCATTTTACAGGCTCAATCAGGAGCTCAAATAAGGGTTAATATTTGTCATTTCTGTTTCTCTTTCAGACCGTAATGAGTGCCTGGAGATCCCTAATGTGTGCAGCCATGGAGAGTGTATCGACACGCAGGGAAGCTATCGTTGCGTCTGCCACAACGGCTTCAAGGCTAATGCCGACAAGACCATGTGCATGGGTGAGAAGCACAACCGGAAGCACGGAATCCTGCAGAAACATAATGCACTTTTTCACATGTGTCTAACACTCTGAATGATTTTCTTTCTGTGTGTTAGACATCGATGAGTGTGACAGACAGCCGTGTGGTAACGGCACCTGTAAGAACACGGTGGGATCCTACAACTGCCTCTGCTTCCCCGGCTTCGAGCTCACGCACAACAACGACTGCATGGGTACGATCCTTCAGCAGGGTGCCCGCCAGACCTGTGGAAGGCATTTCATCCATTCATCTAAAAAAACTAAGGCCTTCATTTTGATTAAAAAGTCTTGAAAAAGTCTTGGAAAGGTCTTGAAAAAGCAAAGTAACATCTCTTTTTTCACACAGATCCGGTTAGCGGAAGAATTGCGCATAGAATTGGTCTTAAATGTAATTCTGAGTGACATTAAAAGTCTTAAAAGTCTTAAATCTAACTTGTATTAAGCTGTAGAAACCCTGAGGGACTGTTCTGCTCTGCAAAGGTTACAAACTGTTTGTGGTTTCTTTTAAAGGTCAAAGTCGTGACACAGGTGTCGATGTCATATTGTTTAAGATAACCTATAAAGTCCAATAACAACATGCTTTCTTAGTATTACATTTATGTAGACATCAAATCTGAGAGTGTTTTGACTTTTCTCAAGCTTTTTTATCCTGTTATTTGTTGTGTTTGTCGTTGATATCCAAAATCAGAGGAAGGTTTATAGACACTTAACCCTCTCAATGTTTCCTCCAGACGTAGACGAGTGCAGCGCCCTGCAGGGACAGGTGTGCAGGAACGGACAGTGTATTAATGGACTCGGCTCCTTCCAGTGTCTCTGCCACGAGGGTTATGAGAATACTCCGGACGGGAAGAACTGTGTCGGTAAGTCAGAGATTAAATATCCAAGAAAAGAAAGAGCACAGAATTCACAGGTTTACGTCAGCCACAAAAACGATTAGTCGACTCATCGATATTATTATATTTACCAACTATTCTGATAATCGCTTAAGTAAGTTTTCATGCAGAACTTCTCAGATGTTGAGATTAGTTATTTTATTTTTAAATCATATTTAAGTGAATTTATTTAAGTTTTGAATTCTCAAAACAAGACATTTTTCACTTTTCTGACATTTTTTACAAACCATTAATCGATTAATCTTGAAAATAATCTGCAGATTACTCGATAATCAATCGCTAGTTGCCGCCCTACAGTAGTTTGTAGACATAAACACACACTCTGATTTGTTCGTCCCGTGTTCCACAGACATCGATGAGTGTGTGAGCCTGTTTGGCACTTGCTCTCCGGGATCTTGTCAGAATCTGGACGGATCTTTCAGATGTATCTGCCCTCCTGGCTATGAGGTGCAGAACGACCAGTGTATAGGTAAGGCACACACACACACACACACACACACACACACACACACACACACACACACACACTTCATTACACACTAACTACACCACTAACATCCTCTCCCCTCCCTTACACCTCCCTGCCCTCGTTACGCTCCCTTCCCAGATATCAACGAGTGTGAGGTGGAGCCCAACATCTGCCAGTATGGCACCTGCACCAACACCCCCGGCAGCTTCCAGTGCACCTGCCAGACAGGCTTCGTACTATCTGACAACAAACGGCGCTGCTACGGTGAGAGAAGCTTGTTAACGTCTTGAATGAATGTGTGATCTCTCTCACTGAGGAGTTTCTTGTCTTGTCATGTGCGCCCATCAATAACCACAATTCCTGTAAATCTTTTTTCTCACGGCAGACACCAGAGAGAGTTTCTGTTTCACCAAATTCGAGGCAGGAAAATGCTCCGTCCCCAAAGCTTTGAACAACACCAAGACTAAGTGCTGCTGCAGCAACATGCCCGGGGAGGGCTGGGGACTTCCCTGTGAGCTGTGCCCACACAAGAGCGAGGGTGTGTAACACCGGCACACACCAGCACGCAGAGCTTTCATCAACACATCACAACACACACATGAAATAATGAAGCTGACTTTGTTTTTTCTCGCGTCTCCAGCCGCTTTTAAAAGTCTGTGTCCCTTCGGCCACGGAGCCCAGCCGGGACTGGATGGTCGTGAAGGTGGATATCTCACTTCTTACATCTTTAATGAACCATTGTGACGGTCTTCTGTATATATATCTTTTTAAATATGCCATTTTTCCTCTCGCTGTGCTCAGATATGAACGAGTGTCTGGATAACCCAGGCATCTGCCAGAACGGTATCTGCATCAACACCGACGGTTCGTTCCGCTGTGAATGCCCCTTCGGATACAACCTGGATTACACCGGAGTCAACTGTATCGGTGAGTCTGAAGTTAAAGTTCACAATCTGCAACATTGGAATCATAGAAGTAGAACTGAGTATTTATCACGAAACAGATTGAGAAGACAAAGAAGACTCAGAATATATCAGCAAAGTCAGTTGCATACAAAAGACACCTTGGTCAACAATAAGGAAGTAGCAGTTTGGCTTTGCGTTTGGTGAAGAGCACATTATGACTTCATTGGGACTCGAAAGTCAAAGTTTAGGACCTTGGACTTGTCTCGGGAGTTGAGTGCACTAAGACTTGAGACTTCTCTGCAGGATCCACTTCCTGCCTCACAGCCTAAGATTTAAACCTCTAATGAGGGAATGAAGTGTCAGGTACAGTATAACTGTTTCATTGCTTTTAATTGCCTCCTCTGTCTATACCCTGCTCTTCTCCAGACACTGACGAGTGCTCCATAGGAAACCCATGTGGAAATGGAACCTGCACCAATGTGGTGGGAGGTTTCGAGTGTTTGTGCCAGGAAGGCTTCGAACCCGGACCCATGATGACCTGCGAAGGTCAGTCATTCAATCAGTAACTCCCCCATCTTTTAACAATGACAAGAAACTAAAGGAACCTTTCTCTCTTCTTGACTCCAGACATCAACGAGTGCTCCCAGAATCCTCTGCTGTGTGCCTTCCGGTGCGTTAACACCTTTGGTTCCTATGAGTGTATGTGTCCCGCTGGCTACGTGCTGCGAGATGACCTACGCATGTGCAGAGGTAAGAGGGCGATGACCTTTGTGAAGTCTCACTTTTATCTGCTTATCCTTTGGCACTGAAACAGGATGTAAGAGTTTTCCTTGTAGCTGTTGTAGTTTTACCTCCTGTCTCGTTGTCCCTCACCAGACCATGACGAGTGCTCTGAGGGTCTGGATGACTGTGACTCGAAGGGTATGACCTGTAAGAACCTGATCGGTACCTTCATGTGCATCTGCCCTCCTGGCATGCAGCGCCGACCCGATGGAGAGGGGTGTATGGGTGAGTGAAACAGTTCCAGGTTCTCCTCAGTCTTCTTCTTCTACTCATCCGCCTCTTCACACTCCTCATCCTCCTCATCCTTTTGCTCTGTACACTGGCAGACCTGAACGAGTGCCGCGCCAAACCCGGCATCTGTAACAACGGACGCTGTGTTAACACCATCGGAAGCTACCGCTGCGACTGCAACGACGGCTTCGAGTCGAGCTCCACTGGAACTGAGTGTATCGGTAAGTGAAGGACATGTGCTTCTATCTCTATATATATAATTCAGTTGGAGTTCAGCAACCAAAACCTCTTTTTTCCCCTCAAACCCTCCTCGTGTCTTGCCGTCCTCTCCTTCAGACAACCGAAAGGGCTACTGTTACACTGAGGTTCTGCAGACGATGTGCCAGCAGTCCTCCACCAACAGGAACAGTGTGACCAAGTCTGAGTGCTGCTGCAACACGGGCCGGGGCTGGGGGTCCCAGTGTGAGCTCTGCCCGCTGCCCGGCACCGTCCAGTACAAGAAGATGTGTCCGCTCGGACCGGGCTACACCACCGACGGCAGAGGTGAGTGGCACGGTGACGCCTACAGATTTCATGAAGTAAAACAAACAAAACTTCCTTTTTAATGTCATTCGTACTTATGTACATTTGATTAATACACAGCTGAATTAAAAACATATATAAAGAAGAAGAAGAATTATTCACAGTTCAGCAAACAAACATGAACAAGTATAAATCATGTGCAGCCACATAGAGAGGATAGAAGCATAGACAACAACAACAACAACTCAAGTACACTTTCATTAACCCGTCTTGCCACTAGGGTTGGGGGGCAGATTGTTTTTGCCACCACTAAAAGGTTATCCAGCAAGTGCTCCTTTCTCTTTTCCTTAGTTCCATCAGGGACAGTCTGTGTTAAGTGCTGCGTCGTCCGTATCTAATCCAGATCTCTTTCTCAAATGTCTCCGTACTTCCAGACATCAACGAGTGCCAGGTGATGCCCGATATGTGCCATAACGGTCAGTGCATCAACACCATCGGGTCCTTCCGCTGTCACTGTAACGTGGGCTACAAAACCGACTACACCGCCACCTCCTGTATTGGTACGGACGATCTCCTGTGATCAGTTTGGTTTCCTCGGCCATTTTGGTTTTTATACCTTCTGATTATTGCTGTTTTTCCCCCGTGTGCTTGTTCTAGATATGGATGAGTGCGCTCTGTCTCCGAAGCCGTGCAACTTCCTGTGTAAAAACACAGAGGGCAGCTACCTGTGCTCCTGCCCCCGAGGATACAGCCTGCAGCCGGACGGAAAGACTTGCAAAGGTAGGTCTTCAGGCTGAGCTTCATAAAAGCCATTAGATGCTATTTAATGACCTGTTGTGTTGTTGCCCTCAACATTTATTATTATGATTGTGTGTTACAAATTAAATATTGCTCTCATATAATTTCTATAAACAACCTTTATAGCTCTGAAGCTTCATCTCTCTGTGTAATTTGCTCTTAATTGGACGTTAAGTGCTTTCTTCTTCTCCCTCTAAGATCTGGATGAATGTTCGACCAAGCAGCACAACTGCCAGTTCCTCTGCGTCAACACTATCGGAGGCTTCACCTGCAAGTGTCCTCCCGGCTTCACGCAGCACCAGACGGCCTGCATCGGTGAGTAAAGACATGGGAGTTACCCTGCACAACAACAAAATGCATTTTTAATTGAAATAAAAACCTGTTTCTCTTCTCTTCGCAGACAACAACGAGTGCTCTGCTCAGAACAGCGGCTGTGGAAACCGGGCCGCTTGTGTCAACACGCCCGGCAGCTTCAACTGTGAATGCTCCAAAGGTTTCTCCCTGGACACCACGGGCGTGGAGTGTGAGGGTGAGCAAACACACCTTCACATATAGTTGAGAGGAACATACATCTGAAAGTAAGACGTGTTATACACAAGCGAGAGAAACATGCTAACAACAAAACCAGCAAACATTCAGGCTATAAGGAAGGAACTACACAAACACACACATAAATAATATAGTTATTTTGACTAAATAAATGAATCAAGTTAATCTTCCAGAGAAGGAATACGATCAGAGAATAGGATCCAACGCTTTGTTAAATGATCAGAGCAACCCCTAATACTGTAGCTCGTTGTTATTAAGTATAGGAAGCACATAAAGTCTTCCAAGAATTATGAGTTGAAGGCTTTTGATTCTTCGAATAAAGTAAAGTATGCCTGGGGCTTCATGAGGAGCATAAGTAATAAATAATAAAGTAATATTGCTCCTTGGCAGTGAAACAGGATCATTGTTCAGGGTCAAAGGGCTCAGAACCACAGTGTATCACAGAAAGAGGAAGCATGCACAGTTTAAGTTTCACTTTGTACCCAGCTCTTTCCCCGGGTGTTCCTGGGCACGAGGTCCGACGGGGACAGGGTTTGAACACGAGAGATTAAAACTCTGTATTTTGTCCTCAGACGTGGACGAGTGTGGCAGTAACCACCGCTGTCAGCACGGCTGTCAGAACATGATGGGAGGCTTCCGCTGCGGCTGCCCTCAGGGCTACGTGCAGCACTACCAGTGGAACCAGTGCGTGGGTGAGTTACATGTTACAGTCATGAACAACAGACGCCGTGGTGCACAGCGTGTAAAGCACCCGGGTTCATTAAGCTGACATCTTTATAAACTAAAGTATCGTTTTATATGAAACTCATGTGAGAAGAAATGTGGGAGGGATTCATTCAAATTCATTTGAGCTGAACTCAATTTATAAGCAACTTTCACTTTAAATTTAGAATCATCTTTAACAACAATAATATTACAAAGATTTAGCCAGTAATGCAAAATAAATGTCACGAGCGATTTGTTGAAAAATCACACAAAATTGTGATTTTGTGCACAATTTATTTTGGAGGTTGGCAAGTTTCTGAGAAATAAAAAGCAGCTATTCCCTTTGCTTTTGTTTGTTTACATTGTTGCAATCAGCGGATGTAACTTATTCAAATATGAAAACATAATCTTAAGCTTTTATGTTATAATTTGCCATCATTAGCTCACAGCGGAGTAGAAATCAGCTCCTCTTTGTATCGAATGAACGTTGACCCTCAGGCATCGAGACCAACAGATCCACAGACCTTCTGCATCGTCTCCTCGTCACCTCCTCATCTTCTCATTTTCCTTCCTCGACAGATGAAAACGAGTGTCAGGCAGCGACAGTGTGCGGCTCGGCCTCCTGCTACAACACGCTGGGCAGTTTTAAGTGTGTGTGTCCCTCCGGCTTTGACTTTGAGCAAGGCGGTAGTGGCTGCCAAGATGTGAACGAGTGCAGCACGAGCTCCAACCCCTGCATCTACGGCTGCTCCAACACTGACGGAGGCTACCAGTGCGGCTGTCCTGGAGGTTTCTACAGAGCCGGACAGGGGTGAGCAGAAGATTCATTTCACCAACTGGTATCTTAGTGAAAAGTGGCGGCACTTGACATGTTTTGAGTAGTTCCCAGCCGGTGGTGTTGTATGTGTTACTCAACATGCTGAACTCTCTTGTCGTTTCCATCCAGTCACTGCATGTCAGGCTCAGGTTTCCCCGGACAGTTTGCTGAGGGTGAGGACGACGACAGTCTGTCTCCTGAGGCCTGCTACGAGTGTAAGATCAACGGAGGAGGAAAGAACGCACGACACAAGCGCAATGCTGATGAAAATGAGCTCCACCAGGTACGTGTGCTGACTCAGGGGCGTTCTCATTACGTTTGATTTAGACGAGCGTTGGCGCCCGGGTGCTGCAGATTACACTGCGATCACGTGTGAGTGGCATGTCCACAGTTTGATAAAGAGTGTTACTCGGAAGTAAGTTTGTTTTTCCTTATGAGACGATAAATCCACGAGTTGTGGCAGGAAATCATCAGTTTAACGTTTAAGTGTGCATCGCAACACAACCAGCCACTGTGCCACACATGAGCTCACATTTCTTCTGTTTTTGAAGTGAACGTTTCTTTGCATCGTCCTTGTTTAGTAAAGAGTGATAACAATAACCATCTCCCTCCGTCTGTCCCTGTATATAGGAACCAGCAGTGAGTATGGCCAGCATAGACACGCAGGCGTCCATCCCCATGAACCTCTCTCTGTCCTCGCTGCTCAACAAGGAGCCTCTCCTGGAGCTTCTTCCCGCCCTGCAGCCCCTGGAGCACCACGTACGCTACGTCATCACCCACGGCAACGGCAATGAACACTTCCGCCTGCTGGAGCGACGCGACGGGAAGAGCGTGCTCCGGCTCGGCAAGAGGCCGCCTGCAGCGGGATCCTACCGGCTGGAGATCGCCAGCCTGCGGCTGTTTGGGCCCCGAAGACTACACCAGCTGGAGGAGCAGCACGACAGTGACTACCTACAAGGGGAGATAGGAGACGCCCTGCGCATCAAGCTCCTCGTCCACCTGCACTGAGCTCAGCGTGCGCTCGCAATCCTGTCCTGGACTGATTCCTAAAGCCTTCAACCTTTTTATCCAACAACTCCCCCCCTGCAGGACCATCCCCCTCCAGCAGGGGCCATCAAGGGCTATGAAAGACTGAGCCCAACTCTACCACCACTTTGTTACTGTTTATGTTATTATATGTTCATGTTTTAGTTTTTTTTACCCTGACTACACTTCCTCTTACGCCCCCTCCACTTGTACCTGACCCAGCACTCACGCTCCACTGAGGGAGCCGGTGGAGGCGAGAGCAGAGAGGTGACGTGGTGCTTGGACCGTAGCCCGCTGAGAAAGACAAAATGGCCGACAGATGGTTCACAAGTCCATGAAGCACTTTTGATAACAAGCAAAACAAGAAATTACACAGAAGTGCTGAGAGTGGCCAAAACTGTCGTAACGCAGCATTATTTAGAGTTGTGAAGAAGTGATATTACAGCTTGGTGTTGGGGGTCGGGGGGCGTCATGGTGGTCCAAGGACTTTCTCACCTCTCTGTGATCTTGGTGAAAACAAATTACAACACTGGGGAACAAGGTTTGTTGCGTCCGCCCCTCTCAGTATTTTAGTGTCATTTAATGTATTTGTGCTGTTTGGAAAATGTTAACACGAAGGACTGCAACATTTACGCAGCATTTCAGGTTCTTCAGTCCGTAGCGGTCTGTGTTTATAGCTGGATGACAACCAATGTTCAGACGAGGAAAACAGCACGCTGCGTTCTACTCAGACTTTTGTCAAGCAGGGATTAGCGTGTTTGCGTGTGTGTGCTGTCATGTTTGGTTACCTCAGCGAGTATGGACACCGTGCTGTGACTTTAAAACATCCATCGTGAGCAGGGAATACAGCTCGTAGCTCGTAGACTTAAAAGAAGATAGATCCGGTCACGTTTGTATTTGTCCTTGTAGGGATTAAGATTTCAGGAGCACTGATTCTGGACTTTAGAGCCTTTGAGCTTTTTCATTAAGTTTTCTTTTAAGACAAACTCCTAAACATAAACGGTGTTCGGAGGCTGAACTGGACTATAAGCTGACTTTATCTGACTTCTTTTTCTGTACGGTGAGCTTCTGAGCCTCGTTTACAACTCAAAGAGAGACACAGCTGACTGAAGCCTCAAAGATACATGACATGTTAACCTAAGCTGTAACTAAAGTCAGGTCATCTTTCATTCCTCATGATTTTTCTTTTCTCTCAAAGAGAAAAAAGGTGCTAGATAATGCCATCTCGTACGCTGTACAAAGGAAGTGCGGTCTTGAATCTAGATTGCAAAAGAATTCTTTTTAGGATTTATTGTTGTGTATGTCTGTCTTTTGTATTGTCTCAGTGCTGAAAAAACAATATTATCAAACTTGCTTCTTGAAAATTAAATTGTATATTTTTAAGTGAAATGGGTTTTTTTTTATGTCAAGGCTGCCAAAACAAATACTCAAAGTAAACTCACGATCGGACGCGTTTTATGTGCTGTTGACTTTTGTTTTGTTGGGAAAAAGAAGTAAATACAGCGTTTGTATTTGTTTCTAACTGACTGCATCGTTTGAAACCACTGTCACCAGTCCAATCAGCCTTCCGCTAAATCAAATGAAAGATAATTAACATTCCCATATATTATCTCATACAAGCTTACACTGTCTGTACGATGCCATACAGATCTCCAGCGAGGATCTATGGTGCTAAATCTTTCCCTCCTAACGAAGGTTGCTGCACTGTCCCACAGCCTGTAATGTTTATAATACATTTTTCTAACCTGGGAATCTTTGTATACTTTGTATCTTTATTGTCAAGTTTGTCATTTGTTCTTTGTTTTAGAGAAAGGCAGTGTGTTGCTCCTCTGCTTCAGGGTCAAACTTGAAACTCTGTCACCATCTGCTAGCATTGAAATGTTTTATACTTTAGAAAATAAGGAGCCTGTTGAGTCCAGCTGAAAGCTGAAATGACAATCATCCAGTCGCACCACGTCTACGAGCTGGCGATCAATAAATCAATCAGCCATCATGGAACATCTTTTAATAATCTGAATGTGCAAAGACAAAAACCAAAGATTTATAACACCAAATGGCAGTCTGTCAAATTAGAGTGATTCACATAATATTGTAAACTTTTGTCCAGTGACATTAACGGCAATAAAGTATTGTGGGTTATATTTTTAAGTCTTGCGTCCTGAGTTATTCTTCTCTCCAGGGCAGTCATTCTCAAAGAGTGGTCCGTGAGTATATTGGTAAAATATCACATTTGAAATGAATATATTATATATTATATATATTATAAGTTTAACGTGTTTCTCAAACGGTTTAAAAATGACTAGTATAGAGTGTCGCATAGATGTAGCAAATGTAGCAGATGTAGTGTAGATGTAGCATAGATGTAGCAGATGTAGCAGATGTAATGTGGATGTAGCATAGATGTAGCATAGATGTAGCAGATGTAGCATAGATGTAGCATAGGTGTAGTAGATGTAGCATAGATGTAGTGTAGATGTAGCATAGATGTAGCATAGATGTAGCAGATGTAGCATAGAGGTAGCATAGGTGTAGTATAGATGTAGTAGATGTAGCATAGATGTAGTGTAGATGTAGCAGATGTAGCATAGATGTAGTGTAGATGTAGCATAGATGTAGCAGATGTAGCATAGATGTAGTAGATGTAGCATAGATGTAGTGTAGATGTAGCATAGATGTAGCAGATGTAGCATAGATGTAGCAGAAGTAGCATAGCTACGTAGGTGCGTTTTACGATGTTATGTGATAAATGATCTGCTCGTTCAATTTGAGCGCGAGAAACTCCACAGTGGAAGTTTGTGTCGTACTAACTGCGATGCATTTTGCGTATCTCTCAGTAGCATACGATCTGGCTGTGGGTAAGTTGCTCGGACATAAACACTCTCTACGTTTCATATGATGTGTAAAATCTATCAACATTCACCGTTTAAATCGCATATGAACGAAATGCTTGTAGAATCCGTAGTTATATTTGTATTGTTGATTTAATGTGTGAACGAGTGACATAGAGAAGGTCACATAAAGTCATTATTAGGGTGTAATTTATTAAAGTGGTCCTTAAAAGTTTGAGAAGCACTAACGTGTGTAAATGTCTTACAAAAGTGACACAATGTGAAAATAAGTAGCAATTCATTTATTTAATTTCCAGTGGAAATTAAGAAGTTTTTTTCCCACTGATTCAACACAGGGTATCAAAAACAAAGCAGATAGTCAGAAAAATACGTAATTACAAAACACAAGAAAAACAAAACTGCCTGCTTTGCCTCCTAAGACGTGGCTGCATGACTATTTCAAAAACTCCACAGTCTAAAGATCGATGCAGGACGAGGACAGAAAGATAGCAAAAAGGAGACTCCCAAACTGGAGTCAAGAATAGAAAAATAAAGCTTTATTTTGCCTAAAGGTTGCTGCAGGACACAACATAAACTCTACTCGCTGTAATAATATATTATAGTTTCAATATGGCTTCTCAGTTACAGACACAGTTAAACACAAAACATTATTCATGGAGACACAAACTACCTGCTTAAAAAGCGTCTGAAACTGCAGCGCTGCTCCAGGATCATTGTCCACATAAGAAAAGTGAGCACTCCTTGATCAGCAGAATAAACATTAGTTCATTAAAGGGGCATCTGCTTATGTGTAAACTCCTTCATTTAAAGGGGACATATCATGCCCTTTTTTTTTTTTTTTTAAGGTTCGTACTTGTATTTGGGGTTTCTACTAGAACATACTTTAATGTTAAAAAACACTTTATACAGTCTGAATATACCTGTATTCATCGTCTGTCTGAAACACAGTTTTAGCGCCTGTCTCTTTAAGCCTCCCCCTCCCAAAAAAGCCCAGTCTGCTCTGATTGGCTTGCGAGAAAAACTGCAAAAGTAGTTCTCACACGTGGGTGGAGATCCTCAGATATATTCTAATAATCCTGCATGTGACACAGGAAGGGGAGACACTAACCCTAACCCTCACTCCAGAGACCCACATGTCTGTGCACAAACACTGCATCATATGTCCCCTTTAAGTTCTGCTTGTGTTGAGAGTTATCGTTAAAAATGTAGCTTTGCGGTTATAAACTATGTCGTGAGTGAAGGTGATCTCCCAAAAACATGTTTTAATACTGGCAAGGTCTGAGCTTTGGAAAACCTAGCCCTAAGGTGTAGCATGTTGACGGGTACAGTAGGTTCAGGTTAAGGCAGCTGTGCAGCTCATTATTTCTGTCCTTCAAGGTCCAACATCTGGGTGTTTAGCTCAGAGGGCTTCCAGTGATCTGTGTGCATGTTGTTCAACGTGTTCTGCTTACGTAACGTCCTGCAGTAGGGTGACCAGAGAAGCGTTCGGGACAGTTGGGCGTGGCCTCCTTTACATTACATTCAGTGTCAACGAACAGTAGTAAATTGTATTCTTTCCTGCAGACTTTGCAAATGCTTTGGATCTCATAAGGCAGGTACTTCCCTCCCCACTCCTCCTGGTAGCTCCATTTTTGCTTTTTGGCTGGATGTTCACCAGGTCCCGGGGCACCATGTTTTTAATTTCCAACCATAAATGTTTTAATTCAACAACGTCATAGCCATGCGTAGTTGTTTATCAATGTGTACACGGCTAAAAGAAACTGGAATTGCATCATTTATAAACACTACGTATATAACTGTGCCTGTGTGCAGCTGACATTTAATGTTTTATTCTGCAATATCTTATCAAAACTCATGTTTAGTCTAATTTTAGGGACAAACTGGACAGACTGCTCGTAATTCGGGACTGTCACCCTACACCAGTGCGTAATCAAACTGGCCCCTCTCCATCCCCTCCTTGTGGTCAGTCCAGGATGATGCAGGCATGCGGCTGTAGGGGTCCAGCAGGATCCTGAAGCACCTGACCAGCAGGAAGACCAGGAAGAGCATAAGGAGGCCTACGAAGGCCATGGCGGTGCGCTGCTCACTGTCCACGCCAACCAAGGCCAGAGGGGGGCTGCTGCTGCCGCCGCCAGGGCTGCCGGGGAGGGAGGAGCTGGCCGGGGACAGCAGCAACTCGTAGTCAAGTGTGGGCACATCGTTCATCCTCCACGGGGCCCGTAGGCAGGGCTGACACACTGACTTGATGGTGGGTTTTATGGAGAAGGAAGGGAAGGTGTTCATGAGGTGTGGAACAAGGTCAAACTGGACACTGGAAGTTTGATTCTGCTTGCAAGTTTTGTATTGTATTCACTGTTTGTTGGGTGAAGAGCCAAAGAAGTTTGTTCGAGAGGGACAAGAAGGGAGACTGCAGAGCAATCCTCAAGGTCAGCGAGTGTTTTTATCTCAGATGTGTTTTCTGATCACTTGCACACACACACACACACGTCTTCCTCTGCTGCCAATTTTATTGTTTGGACAAATCTAGGTCAGTCAAAGTGACATGATCAGGAGAGGCCTGTCCCTCATCTGCTCCGACAATGTGGCACACATACACACACACACACTTTTTAATTAACGTGGACTACCTTTTAGAGCCACACATTTTGTGACTAAACAGTGTAATGAAGCTTGATGGCTTTCTTATTCGAGTGACACTGTAATGTTGTTTATAGTGAGTCTGCGTACATTGTGTGTGTGTGTGTGTGTGTGTGTGTGTGTGTGTGTGTGTGTGTGTGTGTGTGTGTGTGTGTGTGTGTGTGTGTGTGTGTGTGTGTTGTTAATTAGACCAGGAGGTCAGTGGCCCTGAATATAAAACAGTGCATCACCTTTGCTAAATGCGATGTTTGGAGTGATAAGTGGGTCAGAGCTGTCGAAAGGTTTTCAAACAAGAATAAAAAAGACTCTTCTGAGACGTCCTGTTACGTCGTCAGTCAAGAAAGAAAAGAGGCTTTTTATCCACTTTGATCTTCAGTCTATTGAATGCAGACTCTTCAGCAGACATGACATCCTGGTTTCAGATTCTTTCTACTCCCCACCTGGAAGAATAAGAAACATCTGGTTAGAGAAGCTTTGAGATAATTGTCCAAATGTGTCACTATTAAAGCTCAGATGAGAACATTTACTTTGCACATCAGTAAAAGGGCATCACATAAAAGTAGAGGCGTAATGAGGACCATGAGGAGAGGATTAAGTCATTCCTTCCTCATTTCATCATACAATGTGATTATTACCACCCTCTGCTCAATAATTAACAGTGACAGTGACATAAGCCATCTGCAGGGAGAACACAGCAGCACATCCCCTGTAATGACACTCAATTAGTGAGCTGATTATGGTGTCATTACGGACACATTAGCAGTAATGAATGCACCATTATAACCACGGATACCACGTCACCTCATTTGTTACAGTGGGCCGTGTTCACGTGTTGACCCCCTCCATTCAGTGCTCGCATGATGGAGGGAAAGACAAAGTGTTGAGGAGCCTCATCAATTATCTACAATCACGTCTCCCCACGGCGGATCCGGTTTCAAATCTTTGAGGAAATGCAATACCCAAATATCAGCCGTCTGAAGCGAGCGGTGACTGCGCTGTTTGTTAGACAAACGTGAGAGAGAGAGATATGCTGAGCACCGAGTGGGGGGAGACAAAGGAGAGAGAGAGGGAGGGAGAGAGGGGGGAGAGAGAGAGAGCGAGAGAGCGAGAGAGGGAGGGGTGAAGGGGGAGAGAGAGGGGTGGGGGGTGGGAGGGAGGGAGGTGGTTGTAAACAGGATGGGACATTAATTGAAAGTGCACTACATGTTTGTGGAGGTTAAAGGTTGCAGGACAGATTGGTTCAGATTTGAATCTGTAATGTTTACAGAGTTATTGTATGAACAGTCTGGGACAGCGAGAGATAAAGATTCTGTGCAACCTCAACTTTACAATCACGTCTGTTAACAACTCAGACTAAGAGCTCTGACGCTCCAAACGTTCACTTATTGTTTCTACTAAAAGCAATTTTAGAAAGGGAGGCGTTCACGTGTCTTTGGGG